>NC_079367.1:30394287-30619287 GCF_021018895.1 Seriola aureovittata | reverse complement strand
CAACTTTCCCTTACGGTATCTCTTTGTGACTTCTGTCTGAGTCTGCACACGACCCTTCAGTCTCACGCCCTTTTAAGGGCATTTTCGGGCGTTGCCTGTGCTAATTAGGGCCAACTGGCGCACGCTTTCAATTTACCAGGAGATTGGCATTCATCAATCTAAGAACACAGGTGCGCACAGTTCTGTGGTTTAAGAACACATTCATGAATCTGACGTAGAGTTTTCTTAAGAACTTTCTTAAGAACAACTTAAGAAAGAATTTAAGAAAATACTTATATTGGTGCATGAGGCCCAGTGAGTTACGCTGTGGGCTACAGCTTAAGCCCCATTTTTATCTTATATTTGTTCCCATTTCGGAAAATGAACTAAGCCAAATTATCTATTGAAAGTTTCTGTCTGCAGTGTATCATGATGTACGGACAGCTATCACTGGATTACTGTGATACTGAAGAGAACATAAAAACAAGTTCTGCAGTTATTAGGAGCGTCTTTCTTCTCTGATTTCTAAGTGGGTTTATGGAGGTTAACTTTGGAGGCACAGCAGAGATAAAGATATCCTCAGGAAGTCTGAGTCACCCTGAATCTAAAAACATGTGTGTCATGCTTGTGTGTTCAGATCTGACTGACTTATGACTCAGATTTGATTTTTTGGGTTATAAAGTATTTACCTTCAATGTCCACAATGAGCAGTGTGTCACTGCAGCTGCTGCTGTTGATTGTGTTGACCAGCAGCCAAACACCTGCATGCACCTGTCCCTCTCCCCTCACCCCTCACCCCTCTCCCCTCACCCCTCACCCCTCTCCCCTCACCCCTCACCCCTCACCCCTCACCCCTCTCCCCTCACCCCTCTCCCCTCTCCCCTCACCCCTCACCCCCTCTCCCCTCTCCCCTCTCCCCTCACCCCTCTCCCCTCTCCCCTCACCCCTCCCCTCACCCCTCACCCCTCACCCCTCTCCCCTCACCCCTCTCCCCTCTCCCCTCACCCCTCTCCCCTCACCCCTCACCCCTCCCCTCACCCCTCACCCCTCACCCCTCTCCCCTCTCCCCTCACCCCTCACCCCTCACCCCTCTCCCCTCTCCCCTCTCCCCTCACCCCTCCCCTCACCCCTCCCCTCACCCCTCTCCCCTCACCCCTCACCCCTCACCCCTCACCCCTCACCCCTCTCCTCTGCTCTTCTCTCACAGTTTGAAAAGCTCTGGAATATATGTAGCACTATTAGAGCCCGGCTTGACAACACTGGGGTGAAGACAGACAAAATGTGTACACACACACACACACACACACACACAGTGTGGGGCAAAAAGCAGGTTCCCACAATGTTACAGAGAGAAATCTATGAATGTTGTGTGTCAGTGTAAAGTAACAGTCAGTCGGTGTTTAACCAGTCGAACCACCAGATGCAGGTGCTGACAGACTGAAAGGAGTCCTGCAGCTCAGACTGATGCTTTCGGTTCCAGTGTTTGAAATATCATGATATTTTGCCTTTACAACAACCTTCACATCATTAATCATAATTTATATTTATATATATTTATATTCAGCTCAGCTAGTGTCTCTGTCTGCGCTGCTGCTGAACACCAGGAATTCAGATCTGAGTGTTTCCTGTGAATTCTCACCAGAATCCAGAAAATACATGTGATTCTGCTTGTAATGTGTGTCTTTGTGTCAGTGTGTGTTGTGAATTCATACACTGTGGAACAAAGACACCCCCAAACATCAACTCTATCCACGACTGCTGTAGATGTGTCTGTTATTTCATCAGTGTAACATGAACTCATCAGCAGTAGCTGTATCCCGCTCTTATGTTGTGTGTCACATACATTCACACGTGTTAGCTTCATGACTGTGGACAGTGTTGGTCAGTTGTAATAACTCTGCTGATCCATCATCAGCTCACATTTTAATGTGTCCAATATCTGCAGGACTAATCACATCCCAATCATCCTCAGTTGGACTCTGTGGTTACATCTAATTAGCGAATGTTAGCATACATGCTAAACTAAGAGGTGTTGAATCCAGCTCGGAGCAAACTGCGCTCTACATACACTGATTTAGATTTAGTTGTATTCTTTTGATCAAAAAATAATTTTAGTCAGTTTTGTTTTGTTTTAGTCACAAAAACTAAAATATAAGTATAATATATGTTTCTGAACATTTTGAGACTACAGTGCTCATTTTTTCTTCCCTCTTCTCGTCTTCCTTCCATTTCCGATGTGCACAGTAACCTTACTCACAGGTGTCACTCAATCATTAGTGTGGGAGGCGTCGTGTAGCGTAGTGGTCTAAGCAGGCGCCCCATGTGTAGAGGCTACAGTCCTCGCTGCAGTCGGCCCCGGTTCGAATCCCGCATCGGACGGCCTTTCACTGCATGTCATTCCCCCTCTCTCTGCCTTCCTGTTTCCTGTCACTCTCCATT
This sequence comes from Seriola aureovittata, assembly GCF_021018895.1. Classification (NCBI taxonomy): domain Eukaryota; kingdom Metazoa; phylum Chordata; class Actinopteri; order Carangiformes; family Carangidae; genus Seriola; species Seriola aureovittata. The sequence goes on along the minus strand of NC_079367.1, from coordinate 30,616,869 downwards.
GTGCTGTCCATTAAAGGCATAAAAGCCCAAAAAAAAAATACTTTAAATCATTAGTGTGTGCAGCAACTATGGCTGTGCACAGTTGGGGTACAACTTACTCCATCTTTGTTGTGTACAGTTACTGTGGTTACTTCTGTCTCCATCTTTGTAGTGTACAGTTACCATGGTTACTTCTGTCTCCATCTTTGTAGTGTACAGTTACCATGGTTACTTCTGTCTCCATCTGTGTTGCGTAGTTACCATGGTAACAGGTGTTTCCTTTTTATTCCACGAAATGCCCTCTCTGTCACACCTGCCTTCTTGGCATTGGCATTAGAATTAGCATTAGCGTAGCATTAACACTAGCAAATCTACCAGTCTACCAGTCCTCTGCAGAGCAACTGATGGTTCAGACATAGATTCACATTTTGTTTTCAGCAGCTGAACTGGTTCATGTTCCTATACATCTGCTGGATGTTCATGTTCCACAGGAGAGACGCCGAGATTTAAAGCAGCTGATGGCATGCAACAGCAGTGCAACGGCACATGCAGAACTCTTCAGCCTCAGCAGTACTGACAGACGATGTAACCGAAACAGACCTGTGTCTACTGGACAGACATGAAACTGAAATCCCAGAAACTGTTGTACTGTTCCTTTTAAACAGCGACTGACTTCCTGCTCAGTACATTAAAGTATCTCCTGTTACCAGTGAGTGTGTTTCCTCAGCTGGGTGTGTGTGCTGACTGACACCTTCCTCTGAAAACCTGTGTGTGCGTGTGTGTGTGTGTGTGTGTGTGTGTGTGCGTGTGCGTGTGAGTGTGCGTGCTGACAGACTGATAGAATCAGGGGTGACTCCGGGTCATTAATACTACCTGCTCACTCAATACGAGTCCTGTCCAAACCTTGATTCCCCTTCCTGCTACTAACTGGGAAATCATGCCAAGGTGAGTCTAGTGCATGCTGGGTGGAAGTAATCCTGCTGTACATGATGCAGTCAGACCCTGCTTCCTCACTGTAAACCCGAATAAGTTCAGAAAACTCAACATTTTTGTCGTAACTGATTACATAAGAACTTTTAAGTTATCCTGATAAATTTTTTGAGTTACACTATACTTAAAAAATACGTGTTCAGTTGACTTAATCTATATTCTAAGTTCAATATAAATGTTTTAAATTTTCATAACTTAATATTTATTTCTTCTTCATACTTAAATGATTTGATTGAATATACTTATAAAAACTAAATTACATGGACTTGAAAACATTAACTGAACACAATGTATTATATCAATAGTATCTACTCAAAATATTACACCTTAATGAACTTAAAATATTTACCACTTGCCAACTTAAAATGTACAAGACGCCCTGTTTTCAGAGAGCTGTGTTTTCTGAGAGATTCTGCCCCCCAAAGACATGCCAAAAAAAGTAACTGCAAATTCAGTTGTGCAGATATAGTTGTGTACATGTAACTGTAGAACTGTAACCATGTATGTATGATTGTGCAAGAGAAACATCATCCATGCAATAAAAGGTTCTTGACTAAAGTGTTCCTGTCAGAATTACAACAATTTATTAGGGTATAAAACAGCACCTTAAAACCTACCTTTTAAAAAGGTATTAACAACTGTTACATTTAAAAAATTTTTCTTTTCAGAACAATATATCAAGCTTAGTAAAACTGTGAAATGTTGAATAACATTAAAGTGCAACACCTGGAGTCAAACATTTTTTTTTACAAATATATATTTTAGCAGCCTGTTTTGAATCATTGGGGATGAACAAACTTCCCGTCTCTGCACTGTATTTTCTCAATTAATTAAAAAAAAAATCTTATAAAACTAGCAGCGTAGACATCTAAATTTGTGCAAATGAGGAAAATGAAAAACGTACCAAATAAAACAGAATAAAATACAATAAATAAAAGACCTCACCCCTCTCCCCTCACCCCTCTCCCCTCACCCCTCACCCCTCTCCCCTCACCCCTCACCCCTCACCCCTCTCCCCTCTCCCCTCACCCCTCTCCCCTCACCCCTCTCCCCTCACCCCTCACCCCTCTCCCCTCACCCCTCACCCCTCTCCCCTCACCCCTCACCCCTCTCCCCTCACCCCTCACCCCTCTCCCCTCACCCCTCTCCCCTCTCCCCTCACCCCTCTCCCCTCACCCCTCTCCCCTCTCCCCTCACCCCTCTCCCCTCACCCCTCTCCCCTCACCCCTCACCCCTCACCCCTCACCCCTCTCCTCTGCTCTTCTCTCACAGTTTGAAAAGCTCTGGAATATATGTAGCACTATTAGAGCCCGGCTTGACAACACTGGGGTGAAGACAGACAAAATGTGTACACACACACACACACACACACACACAGTGTGGGGCAAAAAGCAGGTTCCCACAATGTTACAGAGAGAAATCTATGAATGTTGTGTGTCAGTGTAAAGTAACAGTCAGTCGGTGTTTAACCAGTCGAACCACCAGATGCAGGTGCTGACAGACTGAAAGGAGTCCTGCAGCTCAGACTGATGCTTTCGGTTCCAGTGTTTGAAATATCATGATATTTTGCCTTTACAACAACCTTCACATCATTAATCATAATTTATATTTATATATATTTATATTCAGCTCAGCTAGTGTCTCTGTCTGCGCTGCTGCTGAACACCAGGAATTCAGATCTGAGTGTTTCCTGTGAATTCTCACCAGAATCCAGAAAATACATGTGATTCTGCTTGTAATGTGTGTCTTTGTGTCAGTGTGTGTTGTGAATTCATACACTGTGGAACAAAGACACCCCCAAACATCAACTCTATCCACGACTGCTGTAGATGTGTCTGTTATTTCATCAGTGTAACATGAACTCATCAGCAGTAGCTGTATCCCGCTCTTATGTTGTGTGTCACATACATTCACACGTGTTAGCTTCATGACTGTGGACAGTGTTGGTCAGTTGTAATAACTCTGCTGATCCATCATCAGCTCACATTTTAATGTGTCCAATATCTGCAGGACTAATCACATCCCAATCATCCTCAGTTGGACTCTGTGGTTACATCTAATTAGCGAATGTTAGCATACATGCTAAACTAAGAGGTGTTGAATCCAGCTCGGAGCAAACTGCGCTCTACATACACTGATTTAGATTTAGTTGTATTCTTTTGATCAAAAAATAATTTTAGTCAGTTTTGTTTTGTTTTAGTCACAAAAACTAAAATATAAGTATAATATATGTTTCTGAACATTTTGAGACTACAGTGCTCATTTTTTCTTCCCTCTTCTCGTCTTCCTTCCATTTCCGATGTGCACAGTAACCTTACTCACAGGTGTCACTCAATCATTAGTGTGGGAGGCGTCGTGTAGCGTAGTGGTCTAAGCAGGCGCCCCATGTGTAGAGGCTACAGTCCTCGCTGCAGTCGGCCCCGGTTCGAATCCCGCATCGGACGGCCTTTCACTGCATGTCATTCCCCCTCTCTCTGCCTTCCTGTTTCCTGTCACTCTCCATTGTGCTGTCCATTAAAGGCATAAAAGCCCAAAAAAAAAATACTTTAAATCATTAGTGTGTGCAGCAACTATGGCTGTGCACAGTTGGGGTACAACTTACTCCATCTTTGTTGTGTACAGTTACTGTGGTTACTTCTGTCTCCATCTTTGTAGTGTACAGTTACCATGGTTACTTCTGTCTCCATCTTTGTAGTGTACAGTTACCATGGTTACTTCTGTCTCCATCTGTGTTGCGTAGTTACCATGGTAACAGGTGTTTCCTTTTTATTCCACGAAATGCCCTCTCTGTCACACCTGCCTTCTTGGCATTGGCATTAGAATTAGCATTAGCGTAGCATTAACACTAGCAAATCTACCAGTCTACCAGTCCTCTGCAGAGCAACTGATGGTTCAGACATAGATTCACATTTTGTTTTCAGCAGCTGAACTGGTTCATGTTCCTATACATCTGCTGGATGTTCATGTTCCACAGGAGAGACGCCGAGATTTAAAGCAGCTGATGGCATGCAACAGCAGTGCAACGGCACATGCAGAACTCTTCAGCCTCAGCAGTACTGACAGACGATGTAACCGAAACAGACCTGTGTCTACTGGACAGACATGAAACTGAAATCCCAGAAACTGTTGTACTGTTCCTTTTAAACAGCGACTGACTTCCTGCTCAGTACATTAAAGTATCTCCTGTTACCAGTGAGTGTGTTTCCTCAGCTGGGTGTGTGTGCTGACTGACACCTTCCTCTGAAAACCTGTGTGTGCGTGTGTGTGTGTGTGTGTGTGTGTGTGCGTGTGCGTGTGAGTGTGCGTGCTGACAGACTGATAGAATCAGGGGTGACTCCGGGTCATTAATACTACCTGCTCACTCAATACGAGTCCTGTCCAAACCTTGATTCCCCTTCCTGCTACTAACTGGGAAATCATGCCAAGGTGAGTCTAGTGCATGCTGGGTGGAAGTAATCCTGCTGTACATGATGCAGTCAGACCCTGCTTCCTCACTGTAAACCCGAATAAGTTCAGAAAACTCAACATTTTTGTCGTAACTGATTACATAAGAACTTTTAAGTTATCCTGATAAATTTTTTGAGTTACACTATACTTAAAAAATACGTGTTCAGTTGACTTAATCTATATTCTAAGTTCAATATAAATGTTTTAAATTTTCATAACTTAATATTTATTTCTTCTTCATACTTAAATGATTTGATTGAATATACTTATAAAAACTAAATTACATGGACTTGAAAACATTAACTGAACACAATGTATTATATCAATAGTATCTACTCAAAATATTACACCTTAATGAACTTAAAATATTTACCACTTGCCAACTTAAAATGTACAAGACGCCCTGTTTTCAGAGAGCTGTGTTTTCTGAGAGATTCTGCCCCCCAAAGACATGCCAAAAAAAGTAACTGCAAATTCAGTTGTGCAGATATAGTTGTGTACATGTAACTGTAGAACTGTAACCATGTATGTATGATTGTGCAAGAGAAACATCATCCATGCAATAAAAGGTTCTTGACTAAAGTGTTCCTGTCAGAATTACAACAATTTATTAGGGTATAAAACTGCACCTTAAAACCTACCTTTTAAAAAGGTATTAACAACTGTTACATTTAAAAAAATTTTCTTTTCAGAACAATATATCAAGCTTAGTAAAACTGTGAAATGTTGAATAACATTAAAGTGCAACACCTGGAGTCAAACATTTTTTTTTACAAATATATATTTTAGCAGCCTGTTTTGAATCATTGGGGATGAACAAACTTCCCCGTCTCTGCACTGTATTTTCTCAATTAATTAAAAAAAAAATCTTATAAAACTAGCAGCGTAGACATCTAAATTTGTGCAAATGAGGAAAATGAAAAACATACCAAATAAAACAGAATAAAATACAATAAATAAAAGAAAATATAATATAAATAAATAACTGAATTACCATTAAAAATGAGGGCAAGGAGGCAGTACAATAAAATAAACAAAAAATGTACCTCTCATTCTAAACTTATAAAAAGCCCACTGGGCATACCAACATTTTAACAGACATGTCTATAATATCAGACACATCTAAGAATGAACAACAGAACAACATGGCTGTAATAATGTTGCTGACATGAATCACATTTATACATGCCTGCTGAGTGCAGTACTATACGTATTGAACTTTTGTAACGTTACGTTACTCACCGCTTCGCGTGCGAAACTTTCAAATCCTGAAGTCGGGGTCCCCCGGAACACAAAACACAGATAAAAGACAATTTTGCAACAGCACGGCGAAAAAATGTGCGTTGTTGTGCAGGTTTTTTGATGAATATGAATGTTTTTCCTTCTTTCTTCGCTCTGTTGCATCCCTCGCTAAGGTCCAGCCATCTTAAATTTTCTTGATACGTGCCCTGAACAGTTGGGTGTAGTGACGTCAGACGTCACGTCCCCTCACGTACGCCTGTTCATTTAGACGTTTCAAGTTAAGTGACAGTGTTCACTTAGACATACTAAGCCCTGTGAAATCAAAACGATATTATTCGTTAAGAATACTTAATGTTTCAGTGTCGGGTGAACTAATTAGCCCACTTTGATTTAGTTGCCGGCAATAGTTATGAGTTTGTAGTACTGTTCGGGTTTACAGTGCTGTTTCAGGACTATAACATCCAATCCGATCTAAAAGAGGCAAAAACAGAAAACTGTTACAACTCTCAATGGGGGAGTGGGGACTCAGGGGACTCAGAGGATCCAGGACCAGTGTTTCTCCACAAGGTCATTGCTCTGTCCTGATCCTGATCATTTCAGAGGTTTGTCCCAGGTTTGGTTCTGGTCTGATACCATGTAAAACCAGATCCAGGACTGTTGTATTTATATCTTAACTGTCAAATGTGCTGTCATGAAGAGAATCACAAGTCCCCCAACCTAAACCACTAAGTAAAGTATCGGAGTGATTCTTCCCTTACTGCTCTTTAGTGCAAGACGATGGTTTAAATTTGAGGACAAATTTTCTTTTAATGCTATTTGTTTTTGAGAGATACAGCATATAACAAGTCAGAATCAAACCATGAACGTTGTCTTCTCCAACCAATCAGCCCTCAGAGTTCAGACTCCCCTGTGGTTTATTTAAGCAGTCATATTAGTGTCTGACCTTATAGCTCCTCCTCTGGGGGACATGTGTGTGCTGAACACTGACTCAACATATGAGAGAATGTGAGGAGTGTGTGGTTCAGAGGAAAAGAAAGAAAAGAGGAAAAGTGGATTGAGAAATGGCAGAGTAAATATTCTTTATCAGTGCTGTGGACACAATCATTTCTCTTTTTCTGCACATGACAAAAAAACTCCACAGCTCTTAATCAAACATTAATCAGCTGAAAGACCGAAAACCTGCAGTCTCTCCAGTTGACTGAGGTTTGTCCTTTTGTGTCATTATAAAAAATAAAATCAGCAGAGCTTTGTGTTTCGATTCTGTCTCTGAACAGCCTGAATATGAAACTTTAATAAACCAATGAGAGCAGCAAAATAAGACCCACAGTTAGACTTCTCCTTTTCTGACCCACTGACCTAACAGCTGATTCTGCTTCACGGCTCTCTGCTCAACATGTATCTCTGTATGTCTCTCTTGCTGTTGTGTTCTCAAAGTCAAGGGTCACAGACAGTCAACAGTCATTTCAGCCTTTTACGGTTATTGAAATTATTTTCTTACAGTGTAATAAAATGTGAAGGATTTTCTACAGACTGAGAAGACGAACACTGAAGCCACAGCTGCGTTTTTTTTTACAGTACACAATATTTTTGTAGTTCTTATATCATTGACATGAATATGAGATATCACCCAGCTTCTCTCACCAGTTTTCATTCATCGGTTTTCTCATATTTATGTTTTGCTCATTGGTAAGAATGAAACTCGATTTCTAAGAGCAGTGTTGTGCAAGTTCACACTTCATAGGAGCTCAAAATTCAGTTCATAAAGATTTAAATGAACTAGTTTACAGTCATAGTTCACAATTTTGAATTTGAAGTTCACAGTCCAAAATGTTAATTTCTTTTTGTTCCGTTGAACCTCCTCCCACCCTGGTCATTACCACATCAGTGTAAACTACTGAGCCTCAGACAGACTTTCAAAAGCCAAGACAAACCAATGTGAGTAAATGTTTTATGTGAGTTTGACTCAGGTGGAGGACGGATCATGGTCTAACGCTTTCTTCATGATTTCTTGTGATCATCGTTCACTCAGATATTTCTAAAGAGTGGTCGGATGCTTCAACTCGATGCGTCGTTTCACGTTCATTACTGATGTTCACACAATTTGGATAAAAATGTGAAATATTTTCACTTGGAATCTGAACTAATTTGTTCATAGTCCTAAAGTCTTCAAGTCCTTTAGATGTTCATATGTTTCAGCAGAACCAGGAGCTGTGTTGTTTGAGTTTCCAGCACAGGACACTGGACACATGCCAGGTGCTGTAGGACACAGTTCTTCTTCTTCTCATGTCTTTTGGTGGCACACAGCTTCTGGGGGCATTGCTGCCCCCTTTCTGGTGTGTGGGCACTGTTCATTCTTGTAAATGAACAACGCTCATTTTGGCATTCATTAGTTGCAAACGGCACACAGTACTGCCCAAAAGCGTCTGAAGGCTGATGATCATAAAATCGATTTTACGAACCTTCTAAAGCTGAAGAGCTGTTTCCTGAAGATGCTGATGATCAGTGATTAGTAACTCTGGCCCGGAGCTTCAGAACCTGCTGGATCCAAAAACTGTCTCATTAGAGTTGTAACGTTTTTCAGTTTCTTCAATGATGTTTGATGTAAAATTAGTGATAAAGTTTAAAGGAGAAAATAAAAAAACTAAAACAACTATAAATGAATTCATCAGTTGATGTTTTTGTCATCGTCCTCCTCCTCCTCTTTTATCTTCATTTTGTCTTAAATTTTCCTGGTTTTATATTTTCATCTTCTGAGTCTTCTCTTTGTATTCATGTTGTGTGCGTGTCATTTGTCACATGTTTGAATCCAGCACTGATTTATTTTAGATTGACTGTGACGCTCAGAGGAGCATCAGTTCAAGTTGTTTGTGTTATTTATCTAATTGCTTCAGTCTCATGATCAGACCACTGACTTAGTTATGTTTCCTCTGGTTTCCAACAACAGGACCTGAAGCTGAGTGTGTCAACGTTCTGGTTTTTACTGTCTGGAAACATTTTTGTGAATGAAACAGTTTCACATTCCTTCTGTTCATTGGGTTGAAATTAATTTAAGACAACTGCGTGCAGTTTAGTGACTTGGATTCATGGATAGAACACTGAACACAGGCTCTGGGCCCCCCCTGGCCTGGCCGGGGGGCCCCTGGTCCAGAACCTCAAAGTCAACAAAAATGACACAAAGACAGTAAACAACTACAAATGACACGGCCTTGTTGTCTTTAGTCTGGGGGGTCTTGCTCTGATGTAGTAGGGGTGGGGGCCTGTTACATGTCTGCCCATTGTATTTTCATCGGTCCATGGGAACATGAACAAAACAAATCTCTCCCAGAGTGTAAAGGTTTAGATTTGAGTGTTTTCTCCACAATTACTCAATACACACTCAGAGTTGAGTAACTGTGGAGAGAGTCTGTTCCCTGACCCTGGAGGATTCTGCTGGTCATTAAGATAAGAGTGTGTGTGTGTGTGTGTGTGCGTGTACACATCTGGACAGAGCAGGGATGTTACGCAACAGCCCTGTTGGAGCAGAGATCTGACCTGAGATCAGAGAGAAAGAGGGAAAGTGAGCAACAGCAGAAAGACTGTGGACTGAAAGAGGATATCAGATGTGTCTCCATGGTAACCTCAGTCGGTTTGTCATACAGTCTACATACATGCAGACATGTTCAGACATTTTCAGAGACATAAGGATATCGGCCGTTAACCCTCCTGAGATCAGCTTTCAGTCAGAGTCCATGGTCATCTTCTCAGCAGCTCTTTGTTCAGCTTCATGATGTCATTCCCTTCTTTGGTCTCAGACATGAAATCTGATGTTTGTTGTTGCCACATTAGTTTGTGTGAAGGTGAATGAAGCTTCATGTTGTTATTGCACATCAGAGCTGCTCCATGGAGGCTGATATACTGATTTATTTTTCATCCACATCAGGACTGGAGAACAGGAGGAATTTAGTCTGCATCTCTATCAGTGGAGCTTTGAAGTGAATTGATTTCATCAGGTACAGTCAGGTACAGGTGTGTTAGGTATAAACTGATTGTATTGTGTCCTCCTGTCCTCGAGAGTTTGGACACAAGAGTTGATTTCAGATCTACAGGGGACCAAACTTTTTGTTTTCCTTGTTCAGAATGGCCTCCGGTTAAAACTGAGGGTGAGACATGAACCAAACCTCTGATGCAAAAGTTCCATGTTACATCTTTTAAACTCTGTAAAACTCCTCTCCTATGATTCATATTTAGTTGAACCTGGTTTTCACATATAAAAACTGGGGCTGAAGCGCTTACTCTTACTTCCTGATTGAGAAATGTGGATCAGGCCTTGAGCCCCGCCCACCACCTGCCTGCTCCAGGTGGACAGGTGAAAGAGCAGAGAGCATCAAGATGGTTAGAGGAGGAAACATCGGAGAGACTCAGCCACATGTTTGAGCCTCAGTCAGACCCAGACTCAGATGAGGAGTCTGAGACCAGAACCAGAGACTAGCAGACGGATCAGAACGGTTAGCGCAGTTAGCATCTTTTATTTGTTAATGTTGTTTGTTAGCTTGTAACTGGCAGTGGCTGACACAGTGTTAGTGGTTGTTCTAATGCTAACTCTCTCTCTGTACTTACAAGGTTTCAGGTTTATTTAGCCCCGCCCCCTGTCCCCACTAGTTGACAGGATTGGTTCCTTAGGTTTGTGATGTATGAAACCCTGGCTGTCTGAATCTGTGTTTATGAGACTGTCATTGGTTCACTGCAGTTCAAGGTGGAAACACTCCGTCATAGTGTCGATTATTTCACTTATCATATGTCTGTATTATATAAAAACATCATATGGATGTTAACAAGGTTAAACACTGGATTTTCATCTGTGTTGCACCAAATCAGTCCAGAACCTGATCAGCATTCAGGCTTTTTCTAATTAATTGTCGCCTGTGACTCAGGGCAAGGTGACAGGGGTTATTGTCTGTGTGTCTGTGTGTGTGTGTGTGTGTGTGTGTTGACCTGTGTTGAAAGCAGAGTTAATGAGTACTGTGTCAGCTCTTTTGTGTGAGGTACTTTTTTACCAGCTGACTGACCGGTGACTCTCAGCTACAGGAATGTAGCGTACACACACACACACACACACACACACAAACACACACACACACACACACAGTAATAAGGTCCCTGTTGAATGAGAAGTGACAGATTTAAAGGATTGGCAGAAAAAGTTAAAAACAAAAAACAGGAAGTCATTTGACTGTGAAATAAAAGAACGTGTGACAGAGTAAGACTTTAACCAGACCTGGACCCAGGAGGGATTCTGGTTTTTCTTTTGGAGCATGGCCAGGGTATCAGAGCTCTAAAACAGTCCCAGGTGTCCAGTTACAGAAGGTAATAGAGTCTTGACAAAACCTGACAAAACTGCCTCATGTTGATGTGAGTCGAACAGGAAACGTTCAGTTTTTTTCATGTCTGTCTTACAACAACATTCCTACATATGTATGTTCAGACCATTTAACATCACTGTAATCATTCCTGTTCAGACTGACCCTGAGGAGAGAGCTGCTCCAGTGTCAGTGATGGACAGGATCCACAGTCTCATCGAGTCTAAGCAAGACATCTGCACTTCTTCTTTCCTTCCATTTAAAAATCTGAGCGGAAACACTGAAATAAAAAAAAAAACATCTCAACACTAGTCCATTGATTCTGCCTCTACCATCTGCTGCCTCAGCACAAATCCAGATCCATCAGACCAGGTCTTCAACTGTCCAGTGTTAGTGAGTCTGTGTCCACTGTAGCCTCAGGTTTCTGTTCTTGGTGACAGGAAGTGGAACCCAACATGGTCTTCTGATGTTGTAGGTTGGATGTGTTGTTCACTCTGAAGCTTCTCTGCTCAGCACAGTTGTAAAGAGTGGTTATCTGAGTGACCGTAGCCTTTCTGTGAGCTCCAACCAGTCTGTCTATTCTCCTCTGACCTCTGACCTCTCTCATCAACACAGAGCTGGTGCTCACTGGATGCTTTTTTTGTTGCTCTATTCTGAGTAAAAACTCCAGAGGCTGTTGTGATGAGCAGCTTCAGAAACACTCAAACCAGCGTCTGACACCAACAATGTGTCACTGTCAAAGTCACTGAGTCACAGTTTTCCTCATTCTGATGTTTGATGTGAACATTAACTGAAGCTCCTCACCTGGCTCTGCTAATGCCACATGATTGGCTGATTGGATAGTTACATAAACAAGCAGGTGCACAGGTGTTCCTAATGAACTGCTGCATGAGTGTAAATGGAAATTGTTTTGATGTTGCTTTGACACTTACCTTGTTTGGTCTGGATCTTCAGTTTGGCCCAAACCAAAATAGCAGGTGTGAAAGGTTTCACGGAGCACGGTCCAGACCTAAGGACCAAAATTAAAGGGGACCTGTTATGTTTTACTGAGTTTTTCCTTTCTTATAGTGTATTATATAGATTTTTGTGCATGTAAATGGTCTCCAGAGTCACAAGGATCAAAGTTTACATCAAAGGGAGAAACTATTATTGTAAAAACCCGAATTTCTCCTTTGTATGAATTGCCTTGTTGGGGGTCCAGACATTACTCCTGGTCCTATTGATGTCAATACTTCTCTTGGAGCTGCCCACCTGCGAGCTTGACATGCCCCCACACAGGGCGCAGCACATAACTACTTATGGTGAAGAGTTTTCATTAGTTTTGTAGCCATGCCAAAAAGACAGTGTTCTTAATTTCCTGCAGAAATCTGCTTCATTTTTCCACGGTTCTCCACCGCTCCAAACAGTATAATGTGAGCTCGCACTTCAAGGAGGACTTCTTCAGAAACCACGCACAGTTAGACGTTTCATTTTCACAACGGTTATTTCTGTAGTTCACACTTGATGTGGCCGAACAGGGGACTCAGGCTCAAGGCCTGTCGGTGTGCATCGTCATTGTGGATGTTAACCGCATTACCACGACCCAATCGTGTCCTGATCATGTTAGTAAGAAGCAGCAGCAAAGATATAAATGCTTAAACGTCATAAACCAGCAGGAGGTGAAGCGGTGGAGACTCACTAACTGTTGACCGTCTGTCTGTTCCTCCGTTATTTATATTCCTTTAGTCTGGAAGTATCCACACACAAACATCAAAAGGGTTTCTTATAAAAATATTCCAAGTTATGAATATTTTCATCCGAAGTTTGTTTACACAAGACATGCAGAAGGTGTCCTTTTCATGGTAGTTGCCTCAAGCTGACCAATCAGAGCACACTGGGCTACAGCTCCAGAGGGAGGAGGGGGGCCTTAAAGAGCCCAGAGCTCTAACTGAGCGTTTCAGACACAGGGTGAAGAGAGTACAGTATAAAATGTAGAAGAGGAAAAATAATGATGAACAGGAAGTGATGAAATGTAACTCATTTGTGGGCTTTAGGACTCAGTCCTGCAGCACTCCATGTGAAACCAAAGCTAACTGTCTACAATGAAACAAAACCATGAACACTGCTTCAGACCCTGGTCTGGACTTTCAGGTGTGGTGCCCTCAGAAGAGATCCCTTCACAGACTGTATGAACAGGACAGAGTCATATTAAGACTATTAAGAACTTCTTTAAGTTCTCATCAAAGCCTTTACCTTATATTTATTTCCAGCACACATCACAAATATGAGGCAAATAAATCACCAGTTGTACAAAAGAATCGTGAGGGAAAGAACACTATGAATTCAAATCAACAACTGGACACTTTGAGCTTTTAATGTAATGCGCCGCTCCCTTTCCCATTTCGACATTTCCGACCGCGCCTGAAGGCAGCATGAGCGGTACACCCGACGCCTCCCTGCTTCTTCTCCGCTGGTCGAGTCACTGTCGAGCAGAGGCTGAGAGAGGGACTGAGGGACAATCTGACTCTGTCCGCCGCGTCTGACGCTTCAGTCCGGGTTCTGGTGACAGTTTGAGCAGCTGATCCGCCACCATGGCTTCCTGCAGTAAGTCAACAAACTGTCTGTAACTCGGTTCTCACCTCCAAAAAATGGGTGTTAAGTGAGGGTGAATTAAAAAAAGTAGTATGATAATGAATTGAGGTTTGTTACACCGCAGGAACAGGGTTTTTTTTAGGCTTTAACGCAGATTGATCAGAATCACATTGATTCAGGCAGCAGCTGACCGAGTTTTCTACTGGTTAACCCACTGATCGATTAATCATTTAAGTTATGCTTTAAAACTGTTAGAATGAGTTTGCAAAGTCCAAGGTGACATGTTCAAGTGTCAGTTCAAAACCCACAAATATATCAGTAATTAAAAAGTGATAAAAGTAGAAACTTCACATTAGAGAAGCTGAAAGTGGAGATTTGATGTTTTTGTTCTGAAACTTTTGATGATTAATTGACATTGAAAAAGTTATTAAAATTTCTCCATTAATCATCTGGTCTTACTGATTCAGGTGTAGTATCCTGCAGATGTGTCTGAGAATGAGATATTTGCTGTCTTATGTAGTTATTAGTTTGATCTGCTGCAGAACTGGACTCAGGTGTATTCAGGTGTGAAGGACAGGTGAGGTCAGAGACTGACTGACTGACTGACTGACTGACTGACTGACTGACTGACTGACAATGAAGCTCAGTGACTCTGTTTAAACCTTCATTTGGCCTCTGAAGGTTTATTTAAATAATGTTTATTTAAATATTTATTTGATGAGCCATGACTCTGCCATGACGTTTCAGTAGAGAAGGTGTGTTTGAGGCAGCAGGAATTGTCAGTGATTAACCAGCTCAGGAGCTCAACCTTTAGATCAGGTGGAGTCAGTGCAGATAGAGACACTGTGGGAGATTCAGATCACTCAGAGTTATACTTACTGTTTGAATGATTAATTATGACTTTTTATTCTAGACCACCGCCATCACGTGTATATACCTGAGCTACCTGAGGTCATATGTCAATATACCAGCAGGACTGTAAATGCACCTGTCACATGTTCATGTGCATCATGATTCAGTTTCTTTAGGGAATATTGAACATCATGATATTTCATTTATTTCTACATTCAAATCTCTCTTTAATACTAAAGTGATCCATATATTTTATGTTAACTGTGAGTGACTGACTCTGGAGCTTCAGTGGTGTAGGGCTGTTTTCAGAAGTTCAGTAACAACAACAAAATGTTTAAGTCAATCAAATACCTCTTTATGTTAAACTGATGATGAGTCTCAGTGTAAAAATACAGATAGAATGATAGTTTGTAAAATCCTTTTTCAGCCCTAATTAGTGTCTGCGGGTGTTCCTGTTAACGACCTCCAGCAATCAGGGAGTGCATCCTGGAGACTGCCTGAAAGACACAACCCAGGGCAAAACATATCTGAATCTTGTTGCTGCTGCTCACAGTAAAATTGAAGGAGACTCGGATCAGTGAATGAGCTGTCAGTCAGGGGACGATGCCCCCTCCCTAGCCACAGTGGATATTACAGCCTCGGTCAGCTGTGAACTCACATAGCATCCTTTCCATCTCTGCAGCTCTGTGGACATTGTCGGTCTATTTAAGCTCCTAGGTTTGGTTTTGCAGCTCATTTCCTGTTTGGTCAAGTTTCACTGGTTTTCAAAGGAGAAACATCTGTAAAAAGCCTCTGTCCTCTACCATACAGCAAACAGACTCAGTCAGAGAAACATCTGTAAAAAGCCTCTGTCCTCTACCATACAGCAAACAGACTCAGTCAGAGAAACATCTGTAAAAAGCCTCTGCACTACCTGCTGAGCAGCAAACAGCAGACAGACTCAGTCAGAGAGCAGCTGGTGAACATAGTGGAGCATTTAGCAGCTAAAGAGGAGCTGGTGGAGACCAAACACAGAGCTAGAAGAGAGGGGGCACTGGACTGGGTACAGTAAAGTTTGATATTTGTTGCTGTTGGTTCTGTGGATAAGAAATCTGTTTATTGATCATCACATGTATCAGCTGATTTCTTCGGTGTTGGTCTGGGAATGTGGCGTTAAAGGAACCTGCTGCAGGAGAGTCAGACACAGAGGAACAGATGTTAACTGTGCTGTGTCGCTAAACGACAGAGGAGATATCATGAGGAGGAGGAGGAGGAGTTACTCTTCAAATCAAGATTTTATAATAAATAAGAGCTGGTACAAACAACAATCTCTGTGGAAGTGTGACAGAATTTATATCAACATTCTGAATTCTATTCTATTCTTCTTGAAAGAAGCTTCCACCACTTTCTTAGTAATCAGATATTGATACGGTTCCATGTAGGTGAGAGGTGACAGGTGAGAGGATGTGATGACAGGTGAGAGGTGAGAAGTGACAGCATGTGGTGACAGGTGAGAGTTGACAGGATTTGGTGACAGGTTAAAGGTGACAGGTGAGTGGTGACAGGTGAGAGGT
Organism: Seriola aureovittata; assembly: GCF_021018895.1. Taxonomy (NCBI): domain Eukaryota; kingdom Metazoa; phylum Chordata; class Actinopteri; order Carangiformes; family Carangidae; genus Seriola; species Seriola aureovittata. The sequence goes on along the minus strand of NC_079367.1, from coordinate 30,600,899 downwards.
GACAGCATGTGATGACAGGTGAGAGGTGACAGGCGAGAGGTGACAGGTGAGAGGTGACAGTATGTGATGACAGGTGAGAGGTGAGATGTGACAGCATGTGATGACAGGTGAGAGGTGAGAGGTGACAGCATGTGATGACAGGTGAGAGGTGACAGGTGAGAGGTGAGAGGTGACAGTATGTGATGACAGGTGAGAGGTGAGATGTGAGAGGTGACAGGTGAGAGGTGACAGGTGAGAGGTGACAGTATGTGATGACAGGTGAGAGGTGACAGGTGAGAGGTGACAGTATGTGATGACAGGTGAGAGGTGACAGGTGAGAGGTGACAGCATGTGATGACAGGCGAGAGGTGACAGGTGAGAGGTGACAGGTGAGAGGTGACAGGTGAGAGGTGACAGTATGTGATGACAGGTGAGAGGTGACAGGTGAGAGGTGACAGCATGTGATGACAGGTGAGAGGTGAGAGGTGACAGGTGAGAGGTGACAGTATGTGATGACAGGTGAGAGGTGACAGGTGAGAGGTGACAGTATGTGATGACAGGTAAGAGGTGACAGGTGAGAGGTGACAGGTGAGAGGTGACAGGTGAGAGGTGACAGTATGTGATGACAGGTGAGAGGTGACAGGTGAGAGGTGACAGGTGACAGGTGAGAGGTGACAGTATGTGATGACAGGTGAGAGGTGACAGGTGACAGGTGAGAGGTGACAGGTGAGAGGTGACAGGTGAGAGGTGAGAGGTGACAGTATGTGATGACAGGTGAGAGGTGACAGGTGAGAGGTGACAGGTGAGAGGTGAGAGGTGACAGTATGTGATGACAGGTGAGAGGTGACAGGTGAGAGGTGACAGTATGTAGCAGAGTGATGATGTCAGCTCTGGATGTGAAGAGAAGCTGCAGTTAGAAACAGTAAGTTGTTGTGTGAGTAACAGGAGTCATGCTCAGCTTGTTGACTGACGTCAGCTGATCAGTGCTTGTGTTGTCCTGCAGCACAGAGGCATCTCTGACATGTGGCCTCATTCAGCCTCAGCAGTCACTGCAGTGCTGGATTCACTGACACCACGACTACAGGTCTTCATACTGCTCAGGCTGGGTGGCTGTTTTTTTTTATTGACGCTGCAAACAATCAGAAGAATGAAGAGTGATCAAAGTCCACTCTCTCTCTTTATCCATCTGTCTCTGTCTCTCCTTTCTTTTTATTCCTCCACCTCCTTCATGTCTCTCCCCCCCCCCCTCCCGGATGTGATTACAGAGTAAAATCAGCAGAGAAACATGAATGAGTGAAATAAGCCACACATTAAGCTAGTCAGTGCTTACTGTAATGGAAACATGCCCCCCCCCCCCCCCCCCCCCCCTCTATGTTTTTACTTGCTGAGTGAGATGTTTTAACTTCCTGCGGAAAAAACAACAGAAATTACAGAACTTCTGTTTCTGTCTGAACTCTCCTCTCCCCTGCATTGACCTTTGACCCCTTTACTGTCGTACCACTCTGCTTTACGGTGTTATCTTTCTTTATATATGATCCATCAGCTGGCTGTGATGAACAAATCTCCATACAAAGATTAATCACCTGCCCTGCTCTTTTCCAGATTTTTCTGTGTAACTGTAACGTTCCCAGAAAGTGTCTAGGAGTAAAGGGAAGTAATAATGAAAAAAATAAAGAGAGCCAAGCAAATAAAAACAGGAAACCAGATTCCAACCATAAATAAGGAGTTTATTCACAACAACGAAAAATATGAAAAATATAACAAAGAACCGTCAGTAGAACACTGGGTAATCACCAAGACACTATAACACAAAGGTATGAAAGAGTAACAAAAGCTTTACAGGACAGGGAAAGTGAGCAACTGCCCAGGGGCTCCAGCTTTCCTCCATATGATTTGATTAATCACAGATTTGTTGTAATTCTGTGCCACTTAAGTCCAATATCGGCTCTGTCAGGTCCTCCATCCTCCATCCTGTTCTACAGATATGTTCCATTTCATCAAATAGATTTCATATTTTTCTGTGTAAACTCATTAACAGACAGAAAACCTCAGTTCAGTTCCTATTATTCATCACAGAGACCTGTACAAACTGTAAATGGATAAAATGTCAGAAAGTAGTGAGAAGTTCCCATGAAGCTCAAGTGAACATATTCAGTCTTTTAATCAGTCAAAAGTCAAACATTTTGAGTTGACTGTGATAGAAAACTGAGAAAAACTGCAAATATTCACATTTGAGGAGCTGGAAAAACTGAATTTTGACAGTTTTGCTTAAAGAATTTTCCATGAAAATGAATTAATTTCTGTGTGTCTGAGGAAATAAGGAAGCTGCCATGTGTAGTAGGGGCCCAACGACAAATATCTGCTCTGGGGCTCCTGAAGAGGTTAATACAGCCATGACCTCAACTGTGTGTTGAGGTCAACGCTCCTTAATAAGCCTTTTATATACATACAAATATATATTATATATTATATGTATAGAAAAAATTCACAAGTATCATCCACTAAATTCTAGTCATGAAAGTCAAAGTAAAAATCACAACCTGCAGTTTTCTAATGAACCAGAAAATAAACTGTCTGTGTAGGAAAATCTGAGCAATCACAAGATGAATAGAGACATTACAAAACTGAAAACATTAAATTATGAATTTTTCTCTTTTTTTGTAACAAACTGAATAATTAAAAACAAATTGTTCTTATGGACCAATGAGAGAGAAAAATCTTTAGCTGAACTCGTCTCCTCCTCTATCCGTCTCCTTAATATTTAAATTGTAGACACTGAGATAAAGTTTTACTGAAATAAAACAGACACACCTTCAGTTTATGACCTTCAGATAAAACTAACCGACACACACTCGACTCACCTGCAGAAGGAAGACACACCACACTATCTCAACACAAGGACACGCAGCACATCAAACAGACCAGTCAGTCCATAAACAGAATCTCCAAACTGTGATACAGGATAGACAGGGATTCTGGGTAATGGTGTTCAAGTGAACATAAATCTAAACTGTTGTCGGGCTGATTTTGAATACATTTTTGTATTTCTGGACAAAACCAGGAAGTTCAGTGAAAAAATACAGAGGTCGAAGGTTAGAGTGGACGAGTGGAGACAGGAAACAGGGACTGAGCTGCTGTCTCTAGGACTGGGCTTAGATTTGATGCAGTTCCTGGTTGGCTAGATAGCGGATTCGTCAGGCTCTGATGCTAATGAATCTCCTGAACATTTTCTTTCTGCTGGTTATTTTCATTATCTGACTGCCAAAGACTGTTTGTGATTGAAGACGCATCACTCTGTAATATCTCTGTGTTTTCGTAGCTCATCAGAGTGGAGACTCTTCAGATCAGCTGATCACAGCTTGTTAAACACAACAAAGTCATCAGATCAATATCTGGAGCTCTTTAAGCTCAGAGAGATATAAACACAAACACTGTTTCAGAATTTATTTCTTGTCCATAAACTTTATGAAGAAACTTAATAACTTGAACCATGAAAACATCCTGTCCTGTCACCATCACACAAAAACTACAGCTAAGCATCAGTGAAACAGGTCAGACAGGAGAGACGTCAGGTGAAGCTAATGCTTATTCAGGTTTTTGTGGTTAAGGCTGTGATGTTGTTTAAATCATCAGATTTATTTCTTCAGTCTCTGCTGGAACAAATCTGAGCTTCAGGATTTTCAGATGTGGATCTGGATCTTTGGACATAATTGAAGTCATGAAGTCCAGTTTCCCCCCACACCCCCAGAATACACATGCACACAAGTGTTTAGATTCTGGTTTTCTTTGTTAGTTTTCTGTGGACTTTAAACTCCTCAACAGCCTGTGCAGCTCTAATGATTTGAGGTTATTGATTATTGGAACAGGGAGTAGCTTTGTATTGAGCTCATTCATTTCATTACACAGTGTTTGATGTTTAGTTACTGTTGAACTTGTTTTAAACTTCTCCTGGTTTCAGCCTCTCACAAGGATGGATCTGAAAGTGACTGAATCTCTTTGGGTTTTTAACAAGACATTTGAAAACATCAATTAGAACAGAATTCTATTCTATTATTTATTATTTTACTGGCAGAACGATTAATAATGAAACAATAATAAACTTTATTTGTAGACAACAAAGAAATTACTTGCACCAAGTGCTTTACATGAAAAACATACAAAAGTAGAACAAAATAATGGAAATAAGTTCAAAATGAATGACATAGAATACATAATATCAAGTAAGATTAATCAATTAATTGAAAAAAAAATTTGGTGGATTAATTGATAGTGAAAAATAATCATTTCTTGCTGGCCTTCTGTGATGTAAGATGAGGAACAGCAGCACAGAACGGTTCACTAAAGACACACTACACTCATTACACAGGTGTAACTGCAGGTAAACTGACCCCTGAATTACAGGAAGTTACTTTTACATCACAAAGTAAAAGTACCAAAGGGACAACAACATGTAGTTCAACCATCAAATTAAAAGTGTCATCATGATATATCATCATATCTGACACGTTACTGTTCCAGCTGCATTGACTACTTCATATACACTTAGATACTTTAGTCCACTTGTTGCCAACCTAAGGCTCGGGCCGCTCCAGAGGGTCACATAAACCTGAGGGTCGTCTAATGACTGAGTTCAGTTTTTGGACTTTGGACTGAATCTTTGCTTTGTTGTAAAACATTTGGGTCTCTGGTTATTTAAATGAAATCATGTGAGACGTTCAGAGGCGACCTGAGTAACTCAGACATCTGAGAGTACAGAAAGTACTTCAGTTCAGGTTGACCATATTCGGGATTCTGTTAGCTGAGGGAGTTACTTAACAAAATCTCTTAAAAGGTTTCCTTAGTTAAGGAAAAAAGTTAAATAATTTTCAGCAGTAAAAGAGATTTTACAGCAGTTAAATTCTTTCCATGGAGACTGTTGATTCGCTGCCATTAGCACTTGTGACACCTATTATCTCATCTTTCGTTTTGACTGGAAACTCACCATGGTGAACGTTGGTCACTAAGGTCTTTTGTGCAACAGTTTAACTGACTTTTAAGTGATTCCTGAAGTTCAACACTAAGATAACGAGAAAAACTTAAATAGTTAAGTGAACATTTTAATGAAACCTTAACTCAGACTTGAAAGAAAATGTGATGGTGTTTTGTGCGACCAGCCCCCGTAGTTTAAATGAACACAGTTCAGCTTCATATGAACAAAGTGTTCTCTAGAACTTTCTCCATGGTGGATCTGATTCTCTCAGACTGCTGAAGCAACAACCTCCATCACTTCACTCTTGCTCAAGTGTTTCAGTGCTTCCTGTCTCCGCTGCAGCCACAGCCCCTCTTTAGGGAAGAGATTATATTACATTTTTCTCAGCAGCTGTTTTCCCTCACAAATTCTGCTGAGGCAGCAGTTTTAACTTAATGAAAGACAGATGCAGCGTGGGTAACCGACTTCATTCAGAGCAGGCTCATGTCTGAAATCACAGCTGGATTATGTGAATATCATGTGATTTGATGATGAGCCTCAAATCATTGAAAACTACAGTGGAGTTCTGCAGGCGAGTGATCAGTCAGTCAGGTCCTGCTCAGTCATTGTGCTGGTGCCCTCATTGTTCCTTCACATCTGTCGTCTGCCTGCAGGCAAACTTATGCAACCAGCTGTTGTTATTACAGGATGTGACGATCTGTCCTCTGTGTGTCCTGAATATTAAATACCTGCTAAACCTTCTAAATCTCTTCATATGTGAAGAGGGAACACTGACCAACATCTAGAGATACAAAAGAGAGAAACTGCTGTGATCAGTTATGATGGTGTGTTTATGATGTTCCAGAGGTAAAGGAACAGTCCTTCTTTAGATTTTATCCGTTGACATATTGACATACTGTGTTGATCATCCTCTCAGTTCACCTCCTCCCCATCGCTGCTGCTCTCACCCAGTCCTCTGGACTGTGACCATTTAAAACAGATAATCAATCATCATGGATCAGCTCCACCTAGGCCAGACCTCATGGAGAGGTGGCTGATGGGACTTTGGCGCCACTAAAGTTCTTCTTTATCAGAGCAGCTCTGCTTTCATCAATCATCTACTCTGATGGTTCTCGACTAGAAACACTCAGCAACCCTCAGTCTGATCTCTGATCAGTTCAGGGCGTAAGATTCTGACTGGAGTTAAAAATACATGCACTCTGCCGAGGTGTCACTGTGTTAACCTGCTTCTAAAACTGCTGATGTAGAGTTGTGTGGTTAAAAAAGTAGGACATGTAGACATGTAGATAAAATCCTACAGTACAAGGTTATAGTTCTATGTCAGAACATATTTACTGGGTTTCTTTGTCCCATGCTTTTATTTTGATATTTGGTGAACGAGGACAACTGTGAGTCAGGTGTGACTTATTCTGTTTTGAAAACAGTTGATTTTAGCAACAGAACATCATCTCTCATGTTTCCTGGATTTGAGCTCATCATGTTTCATCATCTTGTCAGACACTGTCCTCTGGTATCTGTTTCCTGCTCTCTAGTGTTTCATTAAAGGAGCTGTATGTAAGTTTTGCTATTGCTACATAGCTAATGTTAGCATTAACAGCTGTTTACTTACCAGTCTAGAAGAAACGTTGTGAGTTCAGCATCACACTTCATTCCTTTACTCACCAACATCTGTCTCCAGAGGTGGAAACAAACACCGATGTTAACTCTTGTCTCTATCACGCCTTTTCTTCTACTGGAGTTAGCATGCTAACCAGCTAGCCCCTGCCCGTCTTGTCACTTTCCCATAGCGACTCAATGTAGCCTCCAACGGTCCTGAAGACGTAGCTGCTTAGAAGATGTGTTATAACCTCTTGTCTTTGAAGATAGCTGAAGCTCTTGTCAAGCGACCATCACCAACCAGCCGCTGTCAAGAAAAACCACATCCAGCAGCAGAGAAAACTCATTTACTCAAGTGTGAAGTTAAATACAACAGTACGAAAATACTTCATTACAATTAAAAGTCCTGCATTAAAGTTGTATTTAAATAAAACTAATAATGACTCCAAAGTGGTGATTTGGATCATTGTTTTTAACCTGTGTCTGTGTGTGAACCTCTGTTCACTAGCAGTTCCACATATTCACACCTGAAATTTTTACAACCAGTGTGACCTGAGCAGCTCCACTGGAGAAGCTGGGACTTAAAGGCAAATTTACTCATCCCAACAAGATTGCTCTCACTGATCCAGAGGTCAACCCAGCAGGATAAAATGTGGAAGTGAAGGACTAAATCAGGGCTATTTTATGTAATGAGACATCTTCAACAGAGACATTCCAGTCCCTCCTTTAACTGATGGGAACCCTGAAGAGAGAAGAGCTGAGTGATGAGCTGTGACTGTTCATCAGTGACCTCAGTCTGCAGCTCTGTGGGAACGTCTGGTGCTTTCTGTCAGTGAATGGGAGTTTCTACATCATTGGCCACTTACCATTCGTGTGTGTGTGTGTGTGTGTGTGTGTGTGGGAACAAATTACTGTAAACACATGAATTCAACTAGAAGCTGAGCTGCTGTTTTTTATTTCTTAATAACTGGTTTCAGCTGCTGCCAAGTGACTTAACTTAAATCACCAAGATGCTGCTTCTTCACACTGGATCATTGTGAATTATAGATGAGAAAATGTGGAGTCGTCAGTATGTAGTCAGTAGATATGGCGCCTGTCAGCCTGCAGCATGTGGAGGTTTATCAACGCTCACTGGGACACCTGGTTATCGAGGACAGGTTACACCTAACTAACTCTAACCCGCCTCAGAGGAGCTGAGGGAGGAACACAGTCAACAAAAGTTATCTAGCATCACAGAGGTCTACTGTGAATAACAAAGACATAATGAATATTACTGTCATTTTTCAGAATGACTCATAAAACCATATGAAAGTTCATATTTCCACTGACAATGTCAGATGTGTATTAATCTGACTGGCATAGGTGTAGTGCTGCTGGAGTGCACCAGAGTGATGCTCTGCCTCCTTTTCTCCAGGTGATGAAATAAAATATCCACAGTTCACATAATCTGGTTGAAATACATTTTAAGAGTTTGAAGATCTGATCATCACCCAAGTGTATGTCATGTAGAGAGATAATAAAAACAAATAAATGGTCAAATTTGTCATATGGTGTATTGATTCATTTCCAAAAATCAATCATGCATTGAGTAACACACAAGGAAACATTCCACCTTAAAAGATGCTGGTACCTGCCTGTAGCCTCTGAGCTGCTCAGTGAATTAAATGGTTAATTAGTGAAGATTAAGAGACAGAAAACATCCTGTCATTCAACATTCACTCTTCTGACACTTTATTTATCTGTGATGCTTTTACACAGAAACATGAGACTCAGTCTTTTACACTTGGACAACTCGTGCTGCTGGATATGAAGCTAGCTTAGCTACGTTTACATAGCCTAGCCTGTTAGCTTAGCTACGTTTTCATATTCTAGCCTGTTAGCTTAGCTTGACCTCTGCCTGCACTGCAGCTTCTCCTCTGACCTCTCACTACTGTGGTGTTAGGAGAAGTGAGCTGTGAGTTTTAAGACATGGGACACAACATATTTTCAGAGTGGATGTTCAGATCACCTGCAGCCTCTCTCTCCCCCCTGGGAGCTGCGTACCTTTTTCCATACAGCCTTGCTTTAGTTGGTGTTAGACCATTTAATGTAAAAAATGTTTGTATGTTATGAATCTGCTGTGGGCCAGTTGTGTCAACACAGAATAATTCATCCACAAGACCTTGAACAGAAACAGTTGACAACATTATTTATGACGCTCTGACACCATGAGAGTCATCATACATTAGGCTGTACAGAGTGTCCTTTCCTACAGTTGTATAATAGATTATAATGGAGTCATGAATTACAGTTAAGCAGGACAGAATGATAAAGTGTGAGCAGGAAGTCAGTGATCAGCTGTCAGCTGTTTTTCTTAAACGATTCCTGTCTGTATTTTTAAACGTACTGACTGTTCCTACTGCTTCCTCCAGCAGCCATACATCAGCTGATTATCTATACACACATTAGTCATGGAACACACACACACACACACACACACACACACACACACACACACACACACACACACACACACACACACACACACACTCACTCTCCATCCATACTGGAGGTCAAGGCTGAGGGCTGGGCCTCCTTCTGATTGGATATCTGCTTCTCTTCCTGGTTTCCTGTTTGTGTGTTGTGATGTTGAAAGGTTGTTACCTCTTGAACTTCATGTGATGTTGAAAGGTTGTGTTGAACATGTTGACGTGTGTGTGAGGACGACACACATGCACGTTCAACATGCTAACGCTCAGATCTGAAGATGGTTTTACAGTTAAATGCCTCAGCAGACAGTCAGTGTGGGTCTGTGCATGCTGCAAAATCTTTTTGATGGGACACTGACTTGTAACAGGGACAATGGTGCCTCTTTATTTAGAGAGTGTACATTGACATGTAGATGCCACTCGATCATACGTCAACAATGCCGACATATTGGTCCAGGCAAGACCTGCCCTGTAAACAAGTGCAAGTAAACAGAGGAGCTTCAGTTTTTCTGGATAAAAAGCTCTTTATATTATATTTCAATGAGTCATTTTAATATTCAAGGGTTTATGATCTACGTGGAGTCTAAATAAAAGTTTGGTCACTAGTTACTTAGAAACGGGATAGTTCAGGCTGTAATCGCTGCTTTCCTAAGGAGCTGTGTATCAGCGTTAGGTTTGGATGAACTGAATTACTTATGTGGTGGAAAATAATTCATTGTTATAAGGAACAGTTAAAACTCACATTACTTTATTTACTAAATTAAACTACTATTTATTCTAAATTTAGACTACTATTTACTATTCCTAATCTAATATTATGCTGCTGCTTTAATATTAAAATATATTCATGTTACACCTCATTGTATTTAGAGGATAATGCTATTGCATTGCAGACACATAATAATATATGCTGTTGTATTATACTGTTATATATTGTACTACTACTACATCTCACTTTATGCTAAATTACACATATATTCCATATTACACTGTACTATATGTTTACTTATTTTTTCTACCATAGCCTATCATGTACATATGTCATCTGCTTTAACACTTGAATTTCTCCTCTGGGATCAATAAAGTTGTGTCTCATCCTTTCACTAATAAAAATATAGACAGAAGACTGACAGCCATAGTATCACTATCTTACTTCATTTATTTTATTTTATTTGTTTTACTCACTATTCCTTATGATAATGAATTGTTTTCCACCATGTAATTCAGTTCTATGAACCTAAAGTTGATACACATTCATCCTTATTAGAAATAAGTGATTACAGCATAAACTATCACCATTCTAAGTAACTAGTGACTAAACTTTTATTTTCACTGCACGAATAAAAAACAACTCATTGAAATCAATTGAGAAATATAAAGTTTATAGAGCTTTTTATCCAGAAAAACAACAGCTCCTCTATTTATTCCTATTTGTTTACAGGGTAGTCTTGCCCGGTCCAATAAGGCAACCATGTTGGCGTATCGCAGCAGGGGGCTGAAGTGACCAATGCTGCGTCTATTTAGAAATGTCTATGCCTCTTTGGGTTGGGCAGCTACAACCTCCTGTGAGAAGTGTGCAATACCGTGTGCGACACTAGCTAGCTAAAAGAAGAAGCTAGCTCCGTATATTCAGTTCTGACATCATTAGCTCCTAGCAGCTACATGTTAGCACACAGCTGCTGTGGCTTCAAATGTTCAGGTCAGCAGGATGCTGACTTGACATGAATGGACAGTGTGACTGCTGGTTTGTACTGAGACTGACAGACTGTTTTCTGTACAAGAGCTGTTAGCTTCTAGGGCTACGCTGCTTCCAGAGCTCTCCAACACAGAAAACGCACTCAGTGTCCAGTAGTTGCCATCTGTGGCTGCAGAGGTTGCTGTTGTCACTGCTCAGCGAGAGTTACATGGTGTTACTTTAATAATGTATAAACCAGACAGGCTGTTGTCTTATATGTTCAGTCTGAGACAAACGTTCTGATTTCATTGTTTGTGCAGTTTGATGTTCTTCCACAGACTGAATATTTTACTGATGGACAGACTTTTTAAAACTGTCTGTGTCTTTGAGGTGTGTCCTTCCTCATCTCTTGGTGTGTTATCACCACCATCTTTTAACCCTCAGAATAACACGAAACACAGGTGGGACACCTTTGAGGTCTGAACATGTGTGTTTTCTTTTCCTCTTGTACAGACATGAAATGTTCTCTTTGACTCAGTCTCCTGGTACACAGCACATGTTGTAAAGATATGGCAACTGTGCATGTCTGCTCCTCTATCACCACCATTTACCCATAACACTCTTTATGTGTAGACATATTTACATGTGTCTTTGCAGCCTTAGTCAGCATCATCTAGACTCTGTTGTATCTGACCTTGGCTTCACATCCTGTCTTCAGTCTCACTCTCTGCTTTTCTTAAAGTTTGACTGTGGTGGTATTAAGACCTTTGAATCACTGATCCTGTGCTTAATGGCCTTTCCATTGCACCACACAGACTGTTGAGTTTTATCAATCACACTGAACAAAAGTTAAGATTATTAATTATTAACTTTATTATTAATATTAATGGATTTTGTTGCTGTAGATTCTGTGAGTTACACTTTGGGATAAAAACTTGAGCCCCATTTTTATCCCATATTGGTTCACATTTTGAAAAATTTTTCCGAATTATCTATTAAGAACTCGTGTCTGCAGTGTATCATGATGTACAGACAGCTATCACTGGATTACTGTGATACTGAAGGAAACTTGAAAACAGGAGGATTCTGAATGAGGGCGGCACAGAGGTGCGGTAGCACTGTCACCTCACAGCAAGGAGGTTTTGGGTTCGAGACCTGGGCTTGGGGCCTTTCTGTGTTGAGTTTGCATGTTCTCCCTGTGTCTGCGGGGGTTCTCTCTGGGTACTCTGGCTTCCTCCCACAGTCCAAACACATGCATATTAGGTTAATTGTTGACTCTAAAATGCCCACTGGTGTGAATGTGAGTGTGAGTAGTTGTGTGTCTCTATATGTCAGCCCTTTGATAGACTGGTGACCTGCCCAGGGTGTACCCCGCCCTCACCCAATGTCAGCTGCGATTGGCTCCAGCCCCCCTGCGACCCTATAAGGATGAGCGGTATAAATAATGGATGGATGGATTCTGAATGAAGTTCTGCAGCCTGTGGTTTCTTTAGTTTCTTAGTGGCTTTGTGGAGGTTTTTTCTGGAGGGACATTAGTGTGTTCAGACACAGTTTTAGCACAGACTGTGGTGTTCAGGCTCTCAGTGTTTTACTGGTGCAGCTCCAGCTGCTGAGCCGTCAGAGCAGCAGCCAAACTGCATTAATTCACGTCCAGTTTTTAAGATGCCAGTGCACACCTGTCACTTTCTTTGTCTCATCTCTCTCCCTCCATGTCCCCTTGTGGACGTATCTTATCGTTTGAAAACTGGTCTCGACTTTGGCTTTCAGCTGGTCTCCAGGACCAGCTCCAACAAACAGTGTAAAACGTGCTGCGGGTCCTGCCACCCTGGTCCTGGTATTTTGGAGGTTGTGACTGGACCACACCCAGTGGTGCTCAGAGACCTAGGAGTCCTCGCCTTGGTCCGTCACACTATCGCTGTCCTTTCCGCTCCCATTGTTTGTGTCCAGCAGCTTCCGCGATGCCCTGCGACCCTCTTGAAGAAAACAGATTGTGTGTGAGCACCATTGGGCTCTGCATGGGTTTCCTGAGCTTGCCGCCGGGGCTGCTGGGTATTTATGGAACCAACACTACTGAATCACTTCCCACTTCGCCCTGCACGCTGAGCACCAGTGTGTCTGTGAGTGTTTTCCTTAGTGTTCATGTGTGTGTGTGTGTGTGTGTAGTACTTTCCTTTATGCTCACTGTTATGGAAGGTGTGTGTGTGTGTGTCTATTTCTGGCTGCAGCAGTGTGTCCTGAGCTGGTGAGACTGGAAACCAACAGCATGAACAACATCCGCTCCCAGTCCACCTCATGCACACACACACACACACACACACACACACACACACACACACACACACACACACACACACACACACACACACACACACACACACACACACACACACACACACACACACACACACACACACACACACTCTTGAAACTTGATTCTCTGGTTTGAGATTTCTTTTCACTCCAGGTGAAATGATCCGTGGTCAGTAATTCAATTAGTCCATCAACAAACTGAATGAACTGAACAGAGGTGGGAGGAGAGTCAGGATCTTTAGTTCAGATAAAAGTGTTTTTATTCTATATATGTTATTGTTATGTTCAGATGTGAGCATCTAAGTAAATCACTGTTGTGTTTATAGATTTTAAACTGATCATATGTTTGACAGAAAAATGAGGCTTAGAAAGTGGAGTACAAGTATAAAGTGGCAGAAAATACTCAAGTAAAGCACAAGTACCTCAAACTTGTACTTCAGTACTGCAGAAAAAGTACTCAGTTACCTTCGACCTTTGGCTTTGTTTTTTGTACAAAATGAGACATTTGAAGACATCACCTCGACTCTGAGAGTCAAGAGAGAATGAACTGAGAATATGAATCTGAATTAACTAAACAACCAACCAAGAGAACAATTGAGTACTGGTTATTGAGTGATGAAGATCATTAGTTTCACCTCTGTTCTAAAAACCAGGACATGTCAGATATGAGTTATTAAAAAGCAGCTGTTGTGTTTGGGTGGTTGTGAACCTCAGAGTTCACCCACCTGTCACTCAAAGAGGCCACACCAATTCTACTTTAAGCCTTAATAAAATGTAAACAGTTGAGTTATATAAACAGTCGTCATGAAGGAGGAAATTAGCTCTAGAGACCAAAACTGTTTTTGCACCAGGCTGTAAACATGTTTATTTCTGCTGTAAAGTTGAACAGTTTAAAATGGGAGTCTATGGGGATTGACTCACTGTTGGAGCCAGACTCTAGTGGTCATTACATTTTGGTTTTGTCACTTCAGTGTTGGCTTCGTGTTTCAGCTCCGTCCACCCATTGTGTTGTTTTTTGATGAGCTCCACTGCAGCAGTGTGATCCTTCAGGTGGTCTTTGCTCTGTTTGTCTGTATATTGGGTCTCTGAGAAATCTGCTGGTCCTGTTGTGTCCAGTTTCTAATATGAAGAGAGACTGAAGACACAGATTCTGTTTGTGTTGTGACATAGACATGTTCTTTACTATAGTTTGTGTAAAGGATCAGTTACCTTCACCTTTGACACCTTCACAAGAACTAAAAACAGAAAAATAAGAAAACATTTAAAGTGCCTCATAATAACATCATGTTCTTGCATTGTGTTAAGATAAATGAGGAAGTGTCAGGTCCATGATTACACCCAGATATCATCTCCAACTGTAGGTAGTTAATATATTTGGTCTTCTTGGTTTTCAGATGTATTGGATGGAAAATTGTCTAAAACTAATTGTTCTGTTGAGAGAGGACTTGATACAGAGACACTATCTTTTTTTTCATATTTGAGTCAAAAAAAGAAAAGAATTTGAATATCAGCTCAAACACACTCTTACTAGTTTACAAAATGAACAAGTCTGGATCACTGGAGGGTAAAACACGGGTCTCTCATGGTACTGTCCGGGTCCTCCACTTCCTGTCTGCACCGGTGGTTCACATGAATCCCAGATAAAGTTTTAGAGACTGTACTCATGATAGAAGGTCGTCTACTTACAGAGAATGACATTCTTATCAGTATTTTCATTCATCTGAAACTCTCAGTCATTGAGAAGTTTTCATGAATCATTATCGTGACTGAGCTGATCTCTGCTCAGGAAAAACCTGCCGTCTGTTAATGTTTGATGAGTTTATGGCTGTGGGACCATGTGACATCAGCTGTTTTATATCTGGGTGGACCTGACTTCCCGTCAGAGCTGCTCACTGAGGAGCAGCTCTGTCAGTTATGCCTCTGTGTTTTATGGTGTGTTTGTAGTCCAGCATCAATATTGTTGCTATGGTTACCTGCAGGTTAGTACACCTTGATCTCTGAACAAAGGTCAAACTGTAATTACGAGCTGGCCAATCAGAGACTAGGATTTTCTGTTACTATGGTCAGTGTAGAGTCAAACCACTGTGGGAGCCCAGAAAGTTTCAACTGATCCTTGAGCTCAGGGGTCGTTGAGTGGTTGTTGAAGAACAGACGCCTGGCAGCCAATCAGAAATGAGCATTATCTGTTGCCATGGCACAAAGTCGGGTATTGAAAAAAACAGAGCAAGTTCCCAGTTAAACTTTACCTTTTGGACTCACATTGTTTGGGTGTAAGTACCATTTCACAATGATGTGGACCGTTTGAAGAGTCAGTTGTGAGAAGGACATCATACTGACAGTGTGATGTGCATCAGCCACACACCTGTGCTGTCTTGATTTGCTTCATCATGGGTTGAATTGGCTACGAAGCTTTGAAATGAACTAATTAAGGTGATTTATGATTTTCAACTCTAGTTCATTAAAGCTCCTTTTCCACTGGAGACAACGGAACAAAAAGTATTCACACCTGGGTCAAATGATTCCGCAGTAAATGCAGGTATTTATCGGCTCCGATCAACAGTGATGTAAACACAACACCAGGGTGAACATACTTTTTCGCCTCTTTTCCTGCTGTGACATCTTTCAGAGCAGAGAGACTGTAGACACACCTGTCACCTGTCCAGCACGGTGCTGTTAAGCTCACGGATAAGTTTTGAAAACACACAATCACTGATCGAAGCATCTCACACAGAAGCTCTGACACTTTTACAGGAGGACCAGATCTGTTTTACCACTTTGCACAGCAGGTAGCAGCTCACTCGAGGAAGAATAGATCGAAGCTATTATGCCGGTTCTGCACATGTAAAAATAAACCCTGTATTATAAAAAACCAAACATTTGTTGTATAGGTATTTTTTTAATGGGTCACAGACACTCGTCCATTCTAAATAGTACATTTTAATCTTGTCCGTTAGTGGTTAATGGAAGGTTAACGAGCGTCTTCTATTGGTTGTAAAAAAAATTCAAACTGACCAACCCTAGAACTGATGTCTCTCCTTACATCTGATCTCAGAACAGCGTTCTGTCCCATAAAAGATCTGATGCCTGTTTGTATTCATCATGTAATTCACTGCCTTCTTATGGCAGCAGCAGGAAGCTAGCTTGACTACCAGTTGATGCTACTCACTGTTCTGTCATTCATGAAAACCTATAACTTTGAGGCTCAGGATCAAGCATAAACATCACATAGAAATCAGTCCACAAGCTGTTGTAAGCAAACAAGAAAGTCTCAGTTTTAAAGTTTTGTTACAATTTGTTCACACAGCAGTAATAAAAAAGTGATAAATACATGTTAATAGCTTCACATTGTTACATATAGTACCTTTAACATGAATACGCTAATGGATTTCGCACAAACTCACAAACCAGTGGTCTAGATAGTTGATTATAAAGGGACATTTGTGTCTGTGAGTCTTTGGTTGAATGTTATATTGGTCGAGAAGGATGAATGAATCTTCCACTGTAAGAAAGGTCAAACTGCCCCCTCCTCTGTCCTTGACCTGAACTCAACTGGGCATCTTTCAGGAGGTGGAGGAGGCAGATGCGTTTCCATGGTGACTGTGCGTCACCAAGTGTTTGCTTCAGTCCCGACTTCTGTGTTATCTGAGCGGCTGTAATAAAGTGACTGTCTCAGTGAGGGTGGGGTCTTATCAGCAGCTCAAAGGCTAAAAGGCCTCAACTTTGTCTGAACACAACAGACCGATTCTTCAGGTGTGGTCAATGTAGAAGAGATGCTGTGCTGTGAGTACATCATTTGAACAAGCAGAGAACTGGACTGCAACATATTTCAAATTCACAGCTTCAGTGACTGATGGTTGAATCATTAAAAATAACAGTAAAAAGAAGTAATCATCACAGGAAGTCATTTTATAACTTATCATTTAAATGTATCAGTTTTATTCAAATTTAAAAAAACTAAACTTTTCTTTTTAATAAAAAATGTTTAACAAAGGAGGCTCACTTTATAGGTTTGTTCAGGGCTTTCAGCTGTATCTCACAGTCTTCATCAGCACATGGAGAAGATGAAGACAAGGTGAGGTTAGAAGTTCTAGTTTTTGTTTGGATTGCAGTGATTAATTATTAACTTTTGTGCCTCTGATTTCCTTTCACTTTGACATATAAAGAAATAAAGATAAAAGGTAATTTAAATGGGCACACATCTGAAATGTTCTCCAGAGATCAGTTAGCTGAGCAGCTTCTAATAGCAGCTGTAATCAATGCTGAGGCAGGGGACTATTCATTTACTCATTTATTATATTTGGTTCATTTTGAAGTGCAAAGTTTTCCACTGGTCCTCTGCAGCTTGTAGTCTACATTAATAATTGATGGTGCCAACAGTTATTCCTTCATCTTAACTTTAGCAAAACAGAGGATACGATTGTTGATCTCAGGAACGTGGTGGATTGGAAACCTCAGCAGACATAGACTCAACTGTTTTGTCAAAGTGTGCAGTAATAATAATATTTTTTAAAGCAGTTGTTGTATTTCAAGTGTTGATCCAAACAAAAATATATAACTACATTTCAGTGTAGTTTTACATCTCCTCTCTCAGGCTTCCCTCTGGAGCTCTAATAACAACAGGTCGGTGAGCCAATCAGAAGAGAGGAGGTTCTGAGCCTCTCTTCTGATTGGCTGACTGTTTTCTGAGTGATCCAATAAAAATATAGCAGATTTCAGGTAAACACTCAGAGAAACCAAATCCTGCAAGGCTGGATGGTGGGTCCAGGTGGGCTGGGGTTGAGGCATGGCTGAGAGCAGTGACTGCTTTGTTGTGACATCACAAAGTTCCAGAAGTTCTGACGGCTGGTTTTAAGCCTCAGTTTCTGAATACAGGCTGTGTGCATTGCTCTGTGGACTGAGCGCTTTGATACTTACAGTATTAATATAGAACCTAAACCTGCTTTATACTCAAAGAACACATGGACAGAGACCTTTAGACTATATGGAGCTTTAAGAAAGCTGTGACTGTCCCGGTCTGACCAGATCAGGTTGAGGTAGTGCTGTCTGGTTTTGACCTCAAGGTTCCCACCTGTTCAGCTCTGGTTGTAGATTTTCTTAACTCGACTGTAGAAACTATTCAGGATTTGGATGTTATAGAATCTGGATGGGTCTGGCCTTTAGGGTGATGAGTCCTCTGTCTTTTTTTTTTCTTTTTGTGTAGAACAGTGTGTGTTTGACTTGTACTTCATGCCTGACCGTCATGGTTTCGGTCTTTCACTGGTGATTCTATAACTGAGTCACATGGCTACAAAGAACACTGATAACTTAATCTCCCTCCCCTTCCTCCCTAGGTTTCTCCCTCCCTGTCCCCCCTCCCCCAGCTCCATCATGCCCATCCTCAAGAACCTCCCAGTGCGCCTGAAAGGCGGTGGTCCAACTCTAGACAACGCTTTAATCCTCCGCAGGATGAGCCTCAACATCACCCCCCACCATCACCATCACAACCCCTTTGACGACGACGACAGCATCCATGACAGCAGCGGCCATGGCAACCACTGGTCACCTGGCAGCTCTCTCCTGGACGGCGATGTGCCGAGGGACCGCAACCCATTTGAGGATGAGGAGGACGAGAATGAGGCTAACGAGGGGAAAAAGGGAAGTGGAGGAGGAGGAGGTTCAGCAAAGAGTTCCTTCAAGTTTAAGTCGCCACTGAAGACTCTTGGAAAGTTGGGGAAGACCCTGAGAGTGTCAGTGAGGAATAAAGGAAGTGCAACCCCCTCCCCACAGGGGTCGCTGCAGGGAACCCCATCACCTGCAGAGAAAAAGAAGAGGGGGAGGAGGAGCTCTGAAGGAAGTCTGCTCAGGTAAGGTGGGATAAAAACTGTTGAGGTAAAGCGAGAAGATTGGAGCTTGTTAAGGTTGACAGGGAGAAGGGTCGTCTGTTGAGAGAAAGTGAATAGATGAAAGTTTGTTGATGTTAAGAAAGATGGGAGGAGCTGAAGCTAAAGAGGGATGATGGGAGTTTGTTTTAGTTATCAGGTGACTTTTTTGAGATAAAAAGCAACAAGGGAAATCTGTTGAGGTAAAGGTTGGAGTTAATGTATGGATGGATGATGGGAGATTGTTAAGGTAGAGAGGAATCATGGGAGATTGTTAAGGTAGAGAGGAATCATGGGAGATTGTTAGGGTAAAGAGCTACAGTAGGACTTGGTGGGAGTTTGTCGGGGTAAAAGTTGTTGGGGTTAAGGGAGATGTGGGAAGTGAGGGATCATGGGACTTTACAATACAATACAATAGAGGATGAGCAGAGTCTGTATCATTTCTTCCTCCGTGTCACTCTCAGGTTTGCAGGGAAATATCGTGACACCCTGAGCTCCTATAAGGAGTCTTTCACCAATGGCGAGCTGAACTGTTCGGAGAGCGAGTGTGACTCCACCAGCCGCCGCCTGTCCTTCATGAAGATGGTGGGTCTTGGCAAGCTGAAGAGGGAGTCCATGGCTGACCACTCATCTCAGGGCCCCGAGGAGCAGCTGGTGCAGGAGGAGGTCGTGGAGGAGGTCAAACCCAGAGAGCCACTATCAGGTAAGAAACAAACCATGAGAGGGTAACACATACCAACTCATGTCCGTCAGCCAACTCACAGAGATTATGGTGTGAATATAGACGATGCAGAAATATTTGTTGTCTACTCTTTGACCTCATCACAGCCTACAAGGAAACCCCAGGTTAGCACAGCAGAGCGTGGGGAGTGGCGATAATAACTTCCCCTCGGGAAACAATGGCTAAATGTCTGGATTTCACCACACTGTGTGTTCTGGACTCTCCAAACCCACAATACATCAAGTCCAGAAGGGGCTTCAAGCTGACTTTGTATTTCACCAGACTTTATAGATAATCCATAGTGATGTGGATGTGACGATGTAAAAAGGTCTCAAAGTTTCCTCTGATGAAAGTCAACAAGAGTTGTTTACCCTGGACCTGTCAGCTAGACCAGTCAACTGGACCAGTTAGCTGGTCCAACTGACTGGGTAAATGACTCTTGGTGACTTTCATCAGAGGAAACTTTGAGGGTGGTGTTGTGTGTTTGATACCCTGGCCTTTATTAAAGACCACCTTGAACCCAGACCGGGATTATGATTACAGCTATTTGTGTGTACTCTGGAGATCTGACCCAGGACCAGAGTTGGACTGGATCCAATGGAGGCACTGAGGAGTTTAATTAAGTCTGAAAAGACAGAGTATCACATTTGTGCTGCAGAAGTTAAGAGACTGGAGATTCTCTTTTTTTTAAGAGAAATACTGACTTCTGCCAGTCTCTCTCTCCCTCTCTCTCTCTCTGTCCTTGTCTGTTAAAGTTGTCATCCAGTTTTATCGTCCAGTTTGTTTTCACACCAGCCTGACTGATCTTATCTTCATCTGTCGACAGTCGGCGGGCTATTCTAAACCCTGACGCCGACAGTGAACCGGGGGGGAGGGGGGTGAGGAGGGAGAGAGAGAGAGAGAGAGAGAGAGAGAGAGAGAGAGGTATGAGCGGACAGACAGGTTAGTGAAGGTGACCTCGAAGCCAACTGGGTTACATTGAGATGCTGTAATTCTCCAGGAGTTCCCACAAGAACTCTGGAATGTATTTGGGAAGTGTGTGTGTGTGTGTGTTGTGTGTGTGTGTGTGTGTGTGTGTGTGTTGTGTGTGTGTGTTTGTGTGTGTGTGTGTGTAAGATCATAAGTATTGGGCCGGTCCTGGAAATTTTTTAAGGGCGTCTATTGTTTATCGCACCCTGTTTACTCTCCTATTTTCTAATGAATGATTCAAATGTGTTCGTGTGTGTGTGTGTCCGTTTGTGTGTGCGTGTGCAGTGTGCTTTCAGTTCCCCCACACCCTTGTTTACATGTTAAAACAGTTGCTCTGTTTTATAACCCCACTGTGTCACATCATACATACTGTGTATGGTAGATAACCTGTATTCATTTTCATTATCAATTAATTTATCAATAATTCCCTCAATTAATCATTTGGTTTATAAAATGAACATCACAGTTTTCCCAGAGTTCAAGGTGAACAGTATATTCAGTTTACAGTCACAGAGGACTAAAGACACAGAAATTCACATTTGAGAAGCAGAAACCAGAGCATTTATTTTCTTTGAAACTTCTCAAATGATTGATCAGTTATCAGAAATGTAAACATTGCAGCTGTGATGTTATGGACACATGAATATTCAAGCTCAATTGATTCTGGATTTTTGAAGCTCATACAATTTAGTATTTGAGACTTTCAAATCAGCCAATCTTTTTTGACATAAAGATACATTTTTGATCCCGACTTATGGTGTGAAAACATTAACTCCTGATTTATCAAACATTGTCAGACCAATGATCAAGGAAACTGCAGATTAACACTTATGATGTTGGTGTTTCCAATTTTAAAATAAGGTGTCAATATTAAAGTGTCAGTAAAGATGGCAGCTTGGAGCTTGGAGCTGAGTTTATTTATGTAACCATGGGCTTCTCAGGCAGAACCGCACCAATTTGGGTGATTTGATTTGTCATGATTTTGTCATTTTTGATAAGGATCCTGTATGTAGTTATTTAAGAATTATGATCCAGCTCTCTGGTGTTTGGGATATTTTACAGTGTAAAAATCAACTGGTGGATGAACTCTGTGATGGAGACACAGTTCCTGATCTCAAACATGTCTCTGACGTTCATTTTCTGACTGGCGTTGCCCCGATTGACTGGCCACCAATCATTATCTGCCGATTTTTATTAAAAATATGTGATTGGTAGATTGTAATTATTCTATTCACCGTTCACCTTCAAACTGATCACCTGTGGTTAACACTCTTGTGTTTGTGGCTGTATGGGTGTGATGTATGAATGAGTGAATTGGTGAATGTGGCAAGTACTGTAAAGCACTTTGAGTGGTCAGTAAGACTAGAAAAGCGCTGTATAAGTGTAAAGTCCATTTACCATTCACCCTAGGACTGTTATATCACTGCATTACGTTCTTTTTTTCCATTGAGACTTCATATATACAGTTTATCTTTTTTGGAAATTTCCTCTAGCATTTTTGGAGATGTTAGGACCGGTCGGTCAGTGTGCGCCGTTGTCCTGGTAGCAACAGTGTTATCGCTGCAGCCAGTCAGAGAACAACTGTAATTAAAGGTAAGATAAAGCCTTCAGTCCTGACATGTTGCTTCACTGGTGCACTCACTATGACTGTTATCACCGTGATCACAAACTGGAGTCTCCCAGTGACATTCAGTTAAATGGTCTGCTTGGTCCCCAGTAACTGAGACCAGACCAGGAACCAGACCCCTTGAAACACACTCTGCTGTCTGAAGTGTGATGATGATCACACTGAGGTGAATATGAACACTGAGTCTCAGTTCAGTTTTAGTCAGAGCAGAAAGTTCTGGATGTCAGATGAGGGCTTGTTTTTAGATGCTGATAAACCACCGTGTCAGCAGATCAGGTTACTCTGTGTGTGTGTGTGTGTGTGTGTGTGTGTGTGTGTGTGTGTGTGTGTGTGTGTGTGTGTGTGTGTGTGTGTGTGTGTGAGTGTGTGTGTAAATGGTAAATAACAGAGATGCAGGTACAAATAGCCCTGACTCCTTTACTTCTGTACTTCTGTTTAGCAATGACACAAAACACACACACTCTCTCTCACACACACACACACACACACACACACACACACACACACACACACACAGTCCTGTTCTGTGATTGCAGTGTTGAACCTGTAGCTTCATTTGAAGTCATTTCACATGAAGATGATGTAGTTTAGATCGCCAGAAAACGCTCTAAAAACACTCCAAAAAAAGTCCAGACAAAACAAGGGCTGCAAAAAGTAAAAGTTTAATCATTAAATTCATTAAAAAAAAAAGAGTTACTGACATGTTCTGATGGTGTCTGACCTCGGTTTAACTCAGATGTGGCGGTCCACTCTCATGGTTCACTTCATGCCTTCTGCTGTCTTATGTAAGCATGCAGAGCTGAGCTGACAGATACACATCAGTCGCACTTCTGCACAGCAGGTATTCAGCGGCATAGCATCAAACATCAACACAACCATCTCCATGCTCCGTTCTGCATGGAAGGTGGATGGAGATGAGCCCCATCATCCTCCTGCACATATGATGGTTATCAGGAGACATCAACAAGCTCTGAACAATCATTAAATAAAGACAAACACAAACCATTATTCTACCTGAAGAAGTCCATGTAGGATTCAAATGCCGTCAGTTGTTTTCAATATATCAAATAAAGTGGTTGGATCATCCAAAGTGGACGATTTCACAGGCCACATTTTTTACATTGTGTCACAGATGCTCACAAGTCCAAGTCAAATCTCAAGCTGTAATGGTTGTGATGAACGAGCTGCATCCAGTCTGCTGCGTATACTGTACTAACATATCTTAATGATTCAAACCATGTCATGCTTCATCATCACTCCTTTATATAACTTATACTTGATGGTAAAGTAGGGAATGAAATTCAGATTTTCAGACATTTCCTTTTCAATATGTTCCTCTTCTTCTGTGTTTTGTCTGAAGTGTTGATCCATAAGAAGATATATTTGTGGTTTTAAGAACCAAAAACCATCTCAATGTAGTTTTACATCTCCTCTCTCAGGCTTCTCTCTGGAGCTCTAGTAACAACCGGTTGCTGAGCCAATCAGACGAGAGGAGGCTCTAAATGCAAATAAATGCAAATGGTGATGGTCAGTCAGCACTGAAATTAGCCCAATAGATATTTGGACTACAGTGGTCCGGCTGTGCTCTACCAAAGGCTGAACATAAACTACTAAGAGTCCTGAATAGAGATCAGCTGAAAATAGCTGATTTCAGAAAAACACTCAGAGAAACCAAATCCTGCAAGGTTGGGTCCAGGTGGGCGGGGCTTGGGGCATGGCTGAGAGCGGTGACTGCTTTGTTGTGACATCACAAAGTTCCAGAAGTCCTGACAGCTGGTTTTAAGGCTCATTTTCTGAATACAGGATGTGTGCATTTCTCTGTGGACTGAGGCTTTGATACTTTCACAGTATTAATATAGAAGCTAGAGCTGATCTATAATCACACTACACATGGACACAGACCTTTAGACTATATGGAGCTTTAATGTAAAAATGCCAAAAACATTTTAAAGAATTGAAAAGGCGTTCAGTAGAGTGCAGATCTCTACATGCCCCAGAATTTACTGGGTTCTCCCCTGGACCATGTCCCATCCCTCCGCCAAGTCCGATCCAAGTGGGTTCAGTGGGTTTTGTGTAATCCTGCTGACAAACAGACAAGGAAACACATAACCTCCTTGGTAGAGATAGTAAAATAAAGATAAGTCTTTTGAGGACATCTTAAGTCAGTGTGTGAGTGACTCAAGTCCATGTCGCAAACTCCAGTCCAATCTCTGCCTTGTGTAAACCCCAGGAGGGTTAGCAACAGCTATCACAGAGGCTAACAGGGAAGCAATCAAACTAATGATAAACAGTGGTAGTGAGTGTCAATCAGAAGTATGAGTCCCATTACAGACCTGCAGATCATGTTTTCTTTTTCTGTGTATAACCATCTTTCACCAACATGAAGTTCCCATGTGTAGAGACTTTAGAAAAAAAATATTTATAATGATATTATTTTTTCTGAATTTCTACTTTTATGATTTTCCTGTTTTTAGATTATAGTGTCCAATATTCTTATAGAGATTCTTATATAGAACTTCTCTTCTCCATCATGATGAACTTAAAGCTGAACTAAGTCCAGGACTTTGCCTCTGTCTCCTCAACAAAGTCTGAAATGTTGTCAATGAATCTCAGTGTTGTCAATAAACACAACCAACCATAATGTTGATGTTGTAATAAACCATAATTAACTTTAACCTGAGCTGCGTGTGTGCGTGCGAGCGAGTGAAACAGCTGTGGTGTGTTGAGGTTCAGACAGCCCACGTAGAGAAGTGAGTTGTTACGAAATCAAATATTTGTCTGGGCTTCTGTTTAGAGGAAAAGCTGTTGTCTCCTGCTTGTTTGTGTGTCTTTCTACCAGTACACACTACACACCATCAGTGATGGTGTGATGCTGCTGCAGAGTGTGTGTCTGTGGACAGACCGACAGTTAAACACAGACTGGTACCAGTCTGAAGTAACAACTGTACTGTAACTGTGTTATATGATATTTTAAACATCTGTTTAAAGAACTATAGATAGATGAGAACAGGTCTAAAACTTGCATGTCTTCTGTTATAGTCCAGTCAGTTGTGTTTGTGTTTTTGTCCACGGACTGGTCTGTTAGGAAAAACCTGTGGCTGGGACTCACAGTGTGGTTAACATTCATATCACTGTTCAGCTGCTGGTAAACAACACTCAGGAATGCTGCTTGTGTGTAGCTGATTTCCTGAGCAGTGAGTGCAGAGATACACTGCTGTTTTCTAACAGTGTTTACATTTAGCTTGTTTGTCGTGTAACGTGTGTGACAGTATTTATTACATCTGAGCAGCGAGTCTCTGGTTCGACTCCTGGCCGGCCGGACCATATGCTGCATATCATTCCCCTTCTCTCTAATATCTCTATGACCCACTGAATGTCTTCACTGGTTGTGTACATGAGCCTGTGGAGTTTGATTCTCTGTTGTCTGTATGAAGGAATGAATTCATCAAACATATCAAATCAGTTGGAGAGTCGTGATGTCAGTTTGGTAACTCTTTGTATAATTGCCCGACCCTAAGAAGGAGCTCACAGAAGTTTATCATCTGCAAAAACAAATGAACCAGATCTATGAATTTCCAACACCAGCCTTGTTCACTGCAACACATACAGGCAGCATCACATCGCTGTGTCACCTGAAGCGTCACATGATGCTGGTAGCTCACACACAAGTCGTCAATGTAAAATACAGATGATAAATGGAAAGATGGATTTAGTCTCCTGGATGTCAGTGATCCAGGTGAGACCTCAGGTGAGACTGAGTGTAATTCAGACCTAGAGCTCAGGGGACTTCTTCGTTGGTGCTTTTGTTGCTGTACTCAGTTTGACCTTCGTTCAGTCTGCAGGTAGAGTTTATGTTTGAGGTGAAGAGAAGGAGAGAGTGATGATAGACATGCTCAGTGTTCCTTACACACACACACACACACACACACACTGTGTGGAATTTACCCATTGCAAACTCCTGCTTCTCACTCTCTCTTTGTGTGTGTGTGTGTGTGTGTGTGTGTGTGTGTCATGTAACGTTAACACCATAATTTCAATTTTTCTCTTGTTGAAAGGGGCACCAGTCCTCAGGGAGGACAACAATGAATTACTTCATTGATTAATGTGATCAATGTCATTTGGTATGTCATAACCCTGGAGACGTGGGATCTAGGTGGATTCTCCTGGAGGCCGTGTCCCGTTATCACGGTGACGGATTCTGCCGGTGTCTCAGCGGTTCAGCTCTGGTGGAGTTTGCCAGGAGACTTTCTGTCTCGGGCTCTCTTGATTTCTGCTCGGCTTCTCTGCAGGCGGTCGTGCAGATGTTATCAGCTGGTGTCTCTTGTGGGTTGATGCGAAATAAACTCTAATGCTCTTCACTTTGGTTGGATAACTTTAGAGGAGGCTGGCGTTGACCAGATGAATCTAAACTGTCAAAAATCTTTAAAAAGGGAAACTTGATGATGATTTAAAAGTTACAAAATTACTCTGAGGCACTTCTGTTGTTTTGGTTCAGTTGGTCTTGACTTGGCTTATAAAAATAAAAGATCGTGCATGTAGACAAAAAATATGTTACTTGGAGCATTTGGCAAAGAAAGAATAAAGGATGCGGACAAAACAATAAGTGCAAAAATGGCTAAGAGCTATGAGTTTGTGGCGAGCAGTTCAGAGCTAAAAGTTTACATGGCTACAGAGCCGGGCTTTGAGCTTTGAGCAATGTGTGAATTGATCACGACTGTTTTATCCCCTGGGGGCTGGCGCATGTTTCAGGGGTGTCACCCTTCTTCTCCTGTGTTTCCACTTGGAGAAGAGAATAATTTTCCACAGAACTTTTGAATAGTTTAATTCTAGAGCTTACCTATAAACATCAGTCTTCCACCATGACCATAAAACATTAAATGAAATAACATATAAACCTAATGGCACTTATAATGACAGATAGGAGTAATACAAGTGTTGATTTCATATTACATCCTTCAAATCTGGAATTAATCACAAATGGAGATTTTGCCTATATTCTCCAGTTTGCCTGGTGTCCATTCGTTGACCCTCTGGAGCTGACCCTTCGACCCTTGTTCTGGTTCTGTGTCTTTCTGACCTGCTAGCAGCATGGTCTGTTTGTGAGAGAAGGGTCCTTTGTCTCTGTTTCCTATCAATCTGATAGTTTGATGGAGGGAAGAGTCACAAAGTGTCAATTGTGGGTCTATAACTCTGTATGTCCTTACAATGAGCTTCTTCAATGGCTTGTGACTGATACCAGGCCAGGTATGTACGCTACAGTCATTAATCCATGGTCATATTACCAGCAGCAGCTCTGCAGGTGGTTTGTTGGCGAGCTGCTGCAGGTCTCAGGTAGAAGGTGAAACATGAAACAGGAAGTCCACATTAAAGACTCTTACAGCCCCTGAACTCACCACACTCAGGTTGAAGTTGTGTAAACCGTGGACTGTTGTCAGCTCCTCAGCTGTGTAACTCACTGTGTTGATAAGAGGACACACTCAGGACCTGTCAGTCATTAGCACGTCCTTCACTTACTGACCAACTGTCTGCTGCTGATGACTTCCTGTCAGAGACGCCTGCACAGTCTGCTGATAATCACTTATCTGACACATGGAGAGCGGCTTCTGTTTTGACTGTCAGCACACACACACACACACACACACACACACAAACAGACTTTCTCTGAAACTGCTCCATGAACACCCAGAGAGGAAAACCTGAACCTGCAGCACCTTCAGTGTCTGATAGAAGCCCCTGTAGAAGCCCCTGTAGAAGCCCCCCCCCCCCCCCCCCCCCCCCCCCCCCCCCTCATGTCTCTGTGTGAGTAAAGACAGCAGCTTTTAAGGTGAAAACTACAAGTTGTATCGGAAAAGTTTCTTCACTAGCAGCTTCCCAAGACTTCAATAAAGACAATGATAGGTTGAGGTTTTATCGTAGTGTCAAAACTCCCCTCAGCTCTGTTTTTGGCAAGAACTTCAGAGCTCAGTTTAAAATGAACAGCATGAAAGATTTCTGATGAGACAAACACTGGGTGATAGAGCACAAACGTCTCTGTTTTTATATATAAATTAACTATAATGGTTGGAAATTGTGGGATATAAAGGAGTTTGTCTGATTTTTTCAGGGATGTCAGTTAGAGTGCGCGTGATGTCATCCACTCTGTCTCTCAACATTCAGTGTAATACACACCCATCAGAAAATCTGAAATTGTCTAAAAATGACACAAAACTTAAACTGCGATTTTGTGAAAACCGTAATAGTTATGAAAATACTGATTCAACCTAAAAAAGCATCAAGTCTTATGACCTGTTTAAAGTTTCAGCCATGTTTCCACATTAAAACATGACGAAGTAGTAGGGCTCCAAGAAGGGGTGGATTTGGTCATTTTCATGACGTCTCTCCATTCATTCTCTAGTTTGGTATTTATGTCGCCATGGAGTTTTGATTTATAATTTGTCTGGGTTTTGTCAAAACTGCGGGAATAGTTATTTGCTGAAATTTCTTACGGAAGAAGAATAATAATAAGAAGTATATTGTCTTTGTCAGTCACATTTACACTCATACATCACAGGATGGGTCATGTTGCACAACACACAACACACAGCTACACATGTTGTCAGCATGGAAGTTCTTCACTGTGACTGAAGGAGACACAAAGCTGCAGTTATGTGAAGCCAAAGTAAGAAATGGAGGAACAAACACAAAAACATGCAGAACAACAAACTAATCAGACACTTAAGCTCCATCGCCTGCTGAAAATTTCCAGTTTCAAGAAGCTAAAGGCAAAGAGGCTAAAACTAGAACCACACCTCTGACCTCACCTGTGCATTACAGCTACCTGCCAAACTGCTGCTGCATCTCACATGCATGTGTCCACACTGCCAGCATTGCTGATGTGTCTTGGTCATCAATAATAATAATCACCCATCAGCCAAGAAAATTACAGTTGGAGCAGCTCTAGTCTGCAGGTCTATCAACACCTCCACCCAGCGCAGATCCGATTCTGTAGTTTCATTCACTTTATTGTATATTTGTAAAGGAGTGTGTCTGCAGATGAAGAACATATGAAGGGTTTAACAGGAATATATTGAAATATCAGAGGAAACATGTTTGATCCAGCTGTGCCTGCAGGGAAGCAGCTGGACTGTCCTAACACTGACGCCTCGAATGCACTGAGAGAGAAGAAGAAGAGAAGCAGAGAAGAAGAGCTGCAGCTCTGAGAAGAAATAACAAGAGATTTCGCCAAGTCACAGGAGGTTTATTAAGCTACTTCACAATAAAAGCATCGGCTGGACGGTCAATCATGTGACCACACGTCATTGACATTAGGCAATTTATTAGAAACATCCAACTAAAACTGATGTAGTCTAATACAACAGTCCTGCAGTAAATCCTCCTTCATGAAGATTATAATGTTTTTATTAAAATTGTTTTAGACAGTTGTTGTCACATCATCAACCACCATTCACTGCATGTGTTACTTTACTAATCAGTTTATTCAATGCCTGAAAAAAATATACAATAACATAACAACAATTTCAACAAACAATGATCATTTTCTTACAATGGTTTACAGACATCAAACTGGTAACTGGATTTAGTGTTAACTGGTTTTAATTCATGAAAATAATGATAGTTAGAGCCTCAGGTCACTGAATGGTGACTGAATGACGTGTCAGAAACCTGCCGGTGCCAGTCGACAGTATCTTCCTCCACCTCCCACATTCTGTGTTAAAACAAAATAAGGGTTAGAGTTTATCCCAAATCAGTTTGAGTGATCCCAGTTAGACATGTGAGAACAGTCCTGAGGGTTCATCTTCTCACGTCCTCCACTACAAAGACACTGACACAGACGCTGGTCTATGGAGGCGTCACAGTTCAGGTGAGAAGCTGCTGAGTCGTGAGTCTTCAGAGGAGAAGCAGCTCTCCTCCTCTGAAGACTCCTACAACAGGAGACAAGGAAAATGTGAACACACAGCTCAGGTTACGAGCTGCACACACTCACACAATACAGCTACTGTTCACTCTCACACACACACACACACACCACACACACTGAGTATGCACATTAAACACATTTAAATAGGCACTGTCAAAAGTATCTCTCCCTCTGCAGGTGGATCTGAGCAGTTAAAGTCTGACTCAGCAGCTCCAGCTTTCACAATGCAGTTTGAAAATAGTTTTATTAGCTGCTGTTTCCATTGTTTAAAAGAAGTCTACGAACATGTTTCATCTTTTCTCAGAGAAAATCCTCAGAGCAGTTTTCAGGAACACATGGCAGGACGTGGACTCTGCATGAGAGGAAACAGTCTGAGCTGAATCAGACTGCTACAGAAAATCCCACCAGGACTGACAGTGAGCAGCTTTAACAATCCACTCACGTAGACCTGGACCTGAACTGAACCTGTATGTGTGTGTGTGTGTGTGTGTGTGTGTGTGTGTGCGTGTGCGTGTGCGTGTGTGTGTGTGTGTGTGCGCGTGTGCGTGTGTGCGTGTGTGTGTTCCTGTGTCGACACTGAGGAGGATGAAGGAGACAACAACATCTGGAAGTCTCACATCCTTGCTGTCTCTCACCAACACACACATACACACACGCAAAGCCTTTATTTTGAAAGAGTAGCCCTGGCAAAGCTCTTCTCTGATGCAGCAGTCTATGTCGGAGAAGACATCATTTCCTGTCTCCCTCTCTCTCTGTGTGTACTTCCTGACTGTGTATTATCCGGCGGCTGCAGTATTATGATGTGTTGAAAAACTGAGTCATATTTCCTCTTTGATTATCAGCATCACGTCTGTTTGTGGTTTGACTCTTATTTTGTTCCTATTGAGGGACTCAGTAATTCACTCATGGTGATAGGACCTGGTCTGGTCTGAATGTTGAGCAAGACTAAGACAAAATAGAAAGATAAAAGCTGAAGGGGGTGTACTGGGGGTGGGGGGCAAAAATACTGTGTGATGTGACTTAGAGTCACGAATGGTCTGAACTCATGGACATGTTGATGTGATTCAGTGTGACTTGAGGACATTATATCTGATGTCCCACCAGAATAAACCTCCAGGCTGCACAACTTCATTCACAGTCCTCGGGTTTTCTTCCAGTGACAGCTTGTTCTGCCACCAGTCAGCAGTGGTTTATATTGAAGTCACCAGAACAACAGGAAGTCACTGGGGCTGTAATTATGACTGGGGTGTGGGTGAATAACGATGATTAGCAGCAGAGCGCTGACGTTAGAGCAGCCAAGCGTAACAGAAATGCTCCTCCTTGTGTGTCAGCTTGGCACGAATGAGCTCAGACGATGTCATCACAGTTCTGCTGTGACATCATCACGGTTTTGACAGTCAGAGAGGATCCTCCCTGAACAACCTCACACTGACAGACAGTAAACACTGACCTCAGACCAGCTCTGTGGACTCTGGAGGATCAGACTGTGAACTCACTGAGAGAAATCTGTTTGGGACCATTTCTTCTGCTTAAAAATGAGCTCAGATCTTTTTGGCTACATGAGAAGCTTTCAGTCAGTGTCCATGGTCATCAACCTGTGTTACGTATCTCAACAGCTCAGACAGAAGGTGGAAAAACCAACGGAAGTTAAAGTTTGGTCTCAGATTAGTCTGAAGGTTCAGTGAAGCTTCACATGTTCTCTTCTCAACACACTGCAGTAAACATTAATACACATATATCATACAACCAAAATCAAATGGCCCCAGGCCCCAGAGGGCCCTAAAGGCCCCAGGTTCACTGCCTGTCCGCTGGTTCATGGTGATTAGATCATTTCTCACTGAAATAAAACATCATCTGGTGCTGTTTTTTTATGTAGATCCATGGCTTCACTACTTCACTCTCTCTGTGCTGCATATTCCTACATGCATGTCATATATGTACATGAACATACACACATAGAGACAGACCTGAACCTGGTGTGGTCTGCACTGAGACCTGATGACCGGTCTGAGATCAGCTAAGACGTGTGTCCCTGCACACACTCATGAGCTGAAGCTGAAAACCTGATCAGTGATTCTGTGGGAACCTCCAGCTCCGTCCTCCTGAGGCCGCTTTGATGTTCAAATCAAACGAATCCTCCTCCAGAGCTCAGTCAAGTCAGAGGGGACACATGTATGTGTGTGTGTGTGTGTGTGTGTGTGTGTGTGTGTGGGTTGTGTGTGTGTGTGTGTGTGATGAGCAGCTGTTAATGCTAATAAATCAGAATGAAGAGTTTCATTCACAACAGTGACCTGCAGATCTCACTCTGCTGCTGCTGAGGACGTGTCACATAGAAACATGTGTGAGGACGCAACTGGAAGAAGCTTTACACATGATGATTTGCAGTATTTTAATAATGATTAATGTGTACAGTTCAGAGACTTCAATTCATTTTAAACAGTCAGAGAATCACAAAACAGACATCAATAAAAGTAGTATGTGCAGAGAGAAGCTTTTACCTTTATATATAAATATATAAAACATGTTCACTGTCAGTCATAAATGTAGTGTATGAGTGAGAGAGAGAGAGAAATGAGAAACTTAACAAACCTAATGTCCAAACATACATTCATAAATACCAGTTTGTATGTAATAGCAGCAGTTTGAGGTCTTCATTTGATTCTTATGGAAGCGTTGTGTTTTAAGGTTGCCCATCCTATTCTCATGAACATGATATCTCAGTAACATTCTGAGGAAACTTCATCAAAATTCACTTGGACTTTGATTTTTGCGAAGGTCAAAGGTCACTGTGACCTCACAAAACATGTTTTTGGCCATAACTCACAAATTTATACACTAATTATGACACAACTCAAATGTCTAACAGCATAAAGTTAAGTGATGAAATTTCATATCCAAAAGGTCAAAGGTCAACTTCACTGTGACACCATAATGTTCTGTAAAAACACCTCTGGTCATTATTCACTGCTGTAACGCTGAAAGGAGAGACTGACCATGTTTCCTGTAACTTGGGAAACAAGGGGAAACAACCACGAGGAGTATTAGTTAAAATGAGAAACATTTCTCCAAAATCACCACCAGTGCCTCCGTCTCATGTTTCATATATACTTTATCTACTGGATGTGACAGTTCATTCTCAAATGATTTACTTGAATAAGTGTCAGAAGTCAAATACAGAGTCATTCACACACAAATAGAGACTGTTGTGGCTGTTAATTACAACCACAGCTGTAATGACGATGAAAACTGTATCATCTGCTCCAGACAAACATCAGCAGCTCTGGTTCTTCCTGCACCTGAAGCAAACAGACAGAACATCTGCTGCATGTCGCTTTGACCTGATCAGAAACAGTCTCTGAGTATCAGCTGACAGTCTGGTCTGAGTGACAGTTAGAGGAGCCACTGATAAAGTCTGAACCAGTCCTTCTCTCTCTCTGTGTCTGTGTCCTTCAGTCCTGGAGATCCTGCAGCTGGTGAGGAAGCGGGACCTGTTCCTGGCTGACTCTCACATCCTGGAGCTGGAGCAGGAGTGTAATGAGTCTGCCGCTGCTGAGCGGGGCGGCACAACACAGCCGGAGGACAGCACCAGCCCGAGTGTCAAAGACGGCGGGCGGAGGAAGGCGAAGGACGTGGAGCTGCTGTACGAGGAGCTGCAGAAGGAGCTGTGGGCCGTGGTCCGGGAGTCTCTGAGGTCCCCCACAGCTGGGCCGAACCTGGGCCTGGTGGTTCAGGTGAGGGCTGCTGCTGCCGTGGTTATAGTGGTGGTCACATGTGTCAGGGCTGACCTCACCTGAGTCTGTCTGTGTGTGTGCAGGTGCTGCAACAGGAGGAGCAGGCTGATAAAGACTGGGCCGTCCACAAGGGAGCAGCCCCAGGGGGCCCGAGGCCTCGTCAGCTGATACAGAGGTGGAGGGAGGCGGTGGAGGAGGCAGCTGAGGGCTCGCTGCCTGAGAGAGCAGAGTTCACAGCTGGGGAGCTGGATGGATACCTGGGGCGGCTCCGAGCCCGTGTGGTGGAGGACTTGGGGGCCGCCAACAGAA
The DNA here is from genome assembly GCF_021018895.1 of Seriola aureovittata. Taxonomy (NCBI): domain Eukaryota; kingdom Metazoa; phylum Chordata; class Actinopteri; order Carangiformes; family Carangidae; genus Seriola; species Seriola aureovittata. Next base: position 30,566,769 of record NC_079367.1, on the reverse strand, counting down.
ATGTGGTCTCCATTTACCCCGAAGAGTTCCAGGCCTTTCAGGTGAGACACACCTGGACACAGAAACACCTGGTGTCTGATAAACTGTTGGATAGATTCATATAAAACATTCATGAGCCTCAGAGGATGAATCAGGTGACTCTCTGACTTCATCTAACTTTAACCTTTAATATTTGACCTGTCAGGTGTACGTGCAGAGTTACCACCAGGCGGTTGCCAGGCAACTGGAAGCCATCACTGACAACCAGCTGGAGATCACTGACATCTACTCTCTCCTGGACTGGCTGCACAACATCTACGACAGGTATACACATTTAAGTGTCACCAGTGGAGCGTCTGTTATTTCTGTAGGACTGAACAGCACAGATTTCGTTCCTTCAGTGGTTCCTGGTTCTCTGAGAATGTCATGTTTTTCAATGGCAGACACTTTTTGTTAGTTAGCTTGTTTTATTTTGTAATTTGGTTCCTTGTGTGTCTCAGTGTTTTTGCTTCTTGTCGTGGTCTTGTTTCTGCCCCGCCTTGATGTGTTTCACCTGTGTGCAATCACCTTGCCTCCTTGTCTATATAGTCCTTGTGCTCCCCTTTGTCTGTGTCGGTTGGTCTGTTTAGTTCAGGGTTTGTTCACGTCGTCTGTTCATGTCTGTATTTTGGTTAATAAACCTGTCTGCACTGTTCCCCAAAGTGTTGGCTGCATTTGGGTCCTACTTACCCCTCAAACCCGTGACAGAGAAAGGTTCTGTGTAGATGTGTGTATGTTCAGACATCATGTGTGTGTGTGTGTGTGTGTGTGTTTGTTGTTTCAGAGATGTTCTGGGGACTGTGTGTATCACAAGCCCGTTCAGCCGCTCTCAGCTTAGTCCTCTGCTGCCATCAGAGACTGTGGACAGACTGGAGCTGGACTGTCTCAACTCTGTCAGGGTGAGACACACACACACACACACACACACACACACACACACACACACACACACACAGAGTGATGTTTTCTGAAGGTTTGTCATTTCCTCCCTCAACTGTTGTGATGAATAATAATGTATTAGCATTACTATTATTCTAGTTAGTTCTGTTAGTTATTATTTGAAGAAACAAATAGAAACATCCACCAGACTTCAGAGGAAAAAAGTGAAATTCATAGTAAATCATCTGGATCTGCCCCAAAATCTTTTTGTGGGTAATTCTGCTGACAAACAAACAAACACAGACACGGGTGAAAACATAACCTCCTTGGAGGTAATAACCGGTAGCGTTTGTCAGTGACTGTGCAGATCATGTAGTTAAGTTAAATACCCCATCTATATTTTTCTTAATATAAGACGCTGATGTTTCTCACTGAACAATAAAAGCAAATGTTTTGTATGAAAAAATAATCTGAAAAATCTGAAAAGAAACCAGAAGGAGTAGAAATATAAAAACACAGAAAATGAAAATACAAGTTCTCTGATGTGTAAATAAATAATGAGATTTCGTTTCCTGTTTTAGTTTTCAAAATAAAAGCCTGATAAGTGATCTTTTTCTCTCATGAATTATTAGAACCAAACAAAAAATTATCATCTAAAAGTATGATTTGAGTCTGAGAAGCTTGTGTAGGTTGTGGTTCAATTTAAGGTGTGTTTGTTTTGATGCCCGGCTCCTCCCTCTGCAGGCTAAAGTGACCACAGAGCTGAGTCAGGTCCTGGATGAGGAGGAGAAGAGGTGGATGGAGACTCTGCACATCGAGGAGTATCAGATCACTCTGGCCAAAACCGTCATACAGGTACACCCCCCCCCCCCCCCCCCCCCCCCCCCCCAGTCCAACTCCACCCAGCAGCTCTGATCAGAGTTTCCTGTCTGGTTAAATAAAGGTTATTGAATCAGAGTGAAGTGGTGTTACGCAAAAATGGATTCCACTGCATCTGTACACTGATTGTTCATTGAGTGTGTCCTTCAACTGCAGCCAAAGTCAACAGTGAGGACTTCCTGGTCACATATACACACACACAAACACACACACACACACACACACACTGATTTCAAGTGGAACCAGCTGCTGTCCTCTAGTGGCCACCACTGATCTGGTAGCAGATTTGTTCCTGACATGTGGATCAAGTGTTGGTCTGATTAATGTTGCACAGCTCTATGAGTGTGCTAAGAAAAGTTGTGTACAAATAAATTTACCTTTAATTTGCTAAAAGTTGTTGTCATATGAAAGAAGTCACTGAATATGTGTGTGTTGTTTCAGAGGCTGCAGGTGGATCTGGAGCGGTCTGCCTCCATCAACATGAGTCTGGGCTCCAGAGTGGCTCAGTGCAGCCTCAACGGCCTGGCTGACTTCCTCTACAGGTACACACACACACACACACACACACACACACACACACACACACACACACACACACACACACACACAGAGTGATCATGAGTCTTGTGTTCTCTCAGTTTCCAGCGTAAAGTGGAGATGTTCCATGAGAAGGTGCAGAATGGCCTGTTTGGAGACAGCGAGGACGGATACGTGTCCAAGACAATCGCCCTGGTCAACTGCTGCCCCCCCTTCAGGTAGAGACACACAGAGACCTGCTGCTGCACCAGGGACCTCCTCAGATAACTGTCAGTGATGAGCTTCACAGAGAGGCTCATTTCAATGCATTCTCATCAGCTGGTACCTCAGTGGAAAAAAAGGAGAAAGTTCTTCCTTATGAAAATAAAAATATCAGGAACAAGGTTCACAGAGGGAACTTTATTTATCAAATTGTTTTGCATTATCTGAAACTGATTTATGTTTTATTTGTTGTGTAGTAGACCTCTGCTGGTTATGATCACATTGTGAGTCGGTGCACCCTCAACTGTGTCTGCTCAGGCACAGTGTGCATCGCTACAGCTGGTCGGACAACAGGTGGAGCTCTCCCATCAGTGCTCTCTGTCATATCTGCAGAGTGTTAAACTGACATTGTATTAGAACTGGACTGGACCACACGGCTCGGGAGTAATGACAAAAATAGTAGTTCCGGAAAAAAATCCCACCATAACTGTTCAGTAGTTTCTGTTCAGCAAATGAAAAGATGCAATTTAAATATTTTAGACTTAAAACACACACATCTCTCCTGCTACATTTGACTGACATGTTTGATCATTGAGCATCAGCTGATTTTCCTCTTCCCTGTCTAAACTCTGTCCTTCATATACCTTAAATTCATTTTACGAACCTGAGTCTACAGAATCAGATTCACTGTTGTTCCTTCATCAGATGTCTTTGACCTGTAACATTGATGTTCCTGATAATAATGTGTGTGTGTGTGTGTGTGTGCGTGTGTGTGTGTGTGTGTGTGTGTGTGCGCGCAGAGGCTTCGTGCAGCGCTGTGCTCAGTGTGACCCATCAGTCACTGAGGACTCTTTACGTCGAGCCAACAGAGCTCTGGATCACATCGTACAGCAGGGAGTCAGAGTCCTGTCTGAACGGCTGTACCTGCACATTAGGGTACATAAACAAACACACACACACGCACACACACACGCACACACACATTGACATACAAGCCTGTGAACAGTGCAGTCAGTGTTTGTCCTTCAGTCCCTTCATCCTCTCTCTCTCTGTGTTGCGTTCAGGCCACACCTCTGTTGTCTTTACCAATAAAGCTTTGAATTCAATTGAATTTTTACCCTTTATCTATAATGAGTGTGTTTACTGAAACACTCAGAATCCATGACACAGAGAGACACTGTTCATCTATTGTTTATGTTCCATCAGGTCAGTTAATATTAGTTTTGATTAGTGGAGTTTCGGTTATTCATATATTCAGTTTATAGTTCAATTAAGATCTTGGTTACTTTAACAAACATCTGTTCTGTATCTTGAACACTGCCTCATTCCTTACCTCGCTGTGTGACATCTGAACACAAACCTGTGTGTGTTCATGTCCTCACACTGTTTTCTGTGCAACTTCAGTTTCACAATGAAAAAAACAACAAATGAGACATTTAAATCAATCAAGGAAATAACAAATTACACTACAGGTAGTTAACCTGTTTCCAATATTAATGTAATATATGATATAAGAAAATCTAGACATGCTGTGTATTGATACTTGACTTTATAGTCTATACCTTAGATATTATGATTATTATACTCAATAGTCTTTTGTCTAATCTGGTCTAATGTTCAGTTCTTTTGGGAAAATATTATTGAAATACAGATATTTTAACACAAAAGATGTGCAGTAGTGAGCAAAACATTTTATGTATGTAGCCTGGAAAATCCAGGACAAAAAAAGTCCATAAAGCTGCATCACTCATCTTGTTTGATTTGAGCTATGACAATCAAACAGTCATAATAATAATCTGTGTGTGTGTGTGTGTGTGTGTGTGTGTGTGTGTGTGTGTGTGTGTGTGTTTCAGCCGTTCTTTGAGCGGCTGGTGAAGAGGAAGTGGCTCAGCAACACAGAGCCGTACGAGCAGATTGAAGCTCTGATCAAAGATCACTTCAAGAAGTATCACAGGATGGACAGTCCTCCATACCAGGTACACACACACACACACACACACACACACACACACACACGGCACAGCTGGACACTGAGTGAACATGAGTGCATCTTGGTTCCATCAAACTGAGAACAGATACAGTTTATTAGTTTAATCATCTCTGTCTCTCTCTCGCTGTCTGTCTGTCTCTATGTCTCTCGCCCTCAGCTGCTGGTAGCGGAGGTCCACCGGCGGGTGGTGATGGAGTACCTTCGCTCGGTCATGCGAGGCAGAATCATCTGCACCTCGATGAAGATGAGGAAGAGGATGGCTGGTCGGCTCAGAGACGAAGGCAAACAGATCAAAGTCCTCTTCAAAGACCTGGTCAGTGTTAAGGGTCAAAGGTCATGATGACATTTACCAAATCAGTCTGAATGAGGCTTTAGTTACAACTCTGAGAGATTTATCAGCTGCTGTAGTTCATTAATTATAGAAGTATAATCCGTCTGTCTGTCTCTCAGGAGTCCCCGTCCAGCTGGTTGGACAGCGCTCTGTCTCACATCTCAGAGATGATCCAGCTGGAGGACGTCCCCTCCATCCAGATGGAGGTGGGAGTTCTGGTCAGAGAGTTTCCAGATGTCAGGTAATAACACACAAAAAACAAAATAAAATACACTATTCCTCTACGTCTTTTTTTTTTCTTCTTTTCTTCCTCTAGCTTTACAGTATGTTCAGGTACACACACTGAGAGCCTGTGTGTGAACTGTTCAGCTCAGCAGATATCTGACTTACTGACTGACTGACTGACTGACTGATTGATTGACTGGGAGCTCTGCTGGTAAAATCTGTTTCTGTTCATGTCACTAAAACATCGGTATTCATATTAACTGGAGGTGGATGTGGTTTGTACTGTGAGTTAGAAACCATCCGCTCTGATCGATTTTCTGCATGTCATTGTTTTCTACTGGATGAATACTCCTCATTCATCCCACACAGTGAGAAAATACAAGTCAGAATATTTACTTTCTAAACAGGAGTTTGATTATATTATGAGAGGAGACTAGAAATGAGAAAGCTGTTGATGTATTGGGGCCTTATTACATATGTTTGAATAAAAGGGTGTTCTGTATATGATGGGAGGAAATCCAGGTTAGAATAAATTTAGTTTGAAATGTCTATTTAAGATGATGGGAAAGTTATTTACATTGACTTATTTAAAACGCTCCAGTCGGTACATTTGTTTAAATTAGCATCAGAAATTATTTAATGTGGTTAAAGTAGAAATGTCTGATCTCATAGATAAATATAACACAGGTGTTCAGGTACAATATTGAATTATACATAATGATACACAGTCACTGTAGTTTTGCTCATGAAGCAGAGGAAAATAGACCTGAAGCATAAAAATACTCAGGTGTAGCACAGTGGGTTACTCAGGCGCCCCATATATAGAGGCTACAGTCCTCGCTGCAGCTGGCCCCTGGTTTGACTCCCGCTTCGGACGGCCCTTTCTTGCGTGTCATTCCCCCTCTCTCTGCCTCCCCATTTCCTGTCTATCTACTGTCCTGTCCATTAAAGGCACAAAAAGCCCCCCCCCCAAAAAAAAAAAACTCAGGCTGCTATCATGAGCAGGTGGTGTGAGTGTGTGAGCAGCACAATCGTACACAACCACCGTCCCTGGTGTTACCTTGTCACATTGCACATAACACCAACAATCAACAATTCATATTTAATTATTGAAATGCAACAGTGCAAATGCTGCTGTATCAAGATAGGATGCCACCATTGTCATCAACTATTGAGTAAAAAATGTTGTTGTCTTTTAATTTAAGGTAAACACAAGAAACTTGCCAGACAGTGATCACTGGCGTCCCAGAGTCACTCCCCTAATGCCAGCCATCACTGCTCCTCACACCACGACTTTTTTCTTTATCTTGCCTATGCTACCACAAACAACACCATCATCAACTCTGACAAAACACACTAGCAGATTCAGCAAACAAACTCCCCTAAACAGTTGGAGAAAGTGGCGGCCATTTTGAATGAGGGAGGTAGAGTCAAGGAGAGGTGCCTTTTTGAGCTAAACTCTCCCCCCGCCGGATTAGGCTGTGCTCTACCCCCCCCTACTCCCCCACTCTTCAAGACAATGAGGGAGGTAGAGTCAGGGAGAGGTGCCTTTTTGGGCTAGCTCTCCCCCGCCGGATTAGTCTGTGCTCTACCCCCCCCCCCCTACTCTCCAACACCACACCATGCAACTCACCTAAAACAAACAAACTCACAGCCAAAGACACACTACAAACCAATTCAATACAAGCAAACAATACAGGCCACCTCACCTGGACTAACCACATGGTCTCAAAGAGGCTCACACAGGCCACACCCCCCACTTAAAAACACTTCCTCTTCCTGGATTTCTTCCTTGCTTCTTCTCTTTGATAGAGATCATTCTTTCATTCATGACATTTCAAAATGCCTGTGATTGACTTTAGCTTCCAAAATAAGGTTGTTTACTCCGTTATGGTTCTGTGAAAACACATGGAGTGACACCTCCTGTTCATTCCTCATCCTCTCTCTCTGTTTGTACAGGAAGAAGCACGTGTCAGCCATATTGAACATTCGGGGACTGACTCGGCAGGCGGAGCGTCAGGAGATCCTCAACATCGTCAAAGACATCGAGAGCAGTGATGGCAGCGGCTCGGCCCGGCTGTCCCGGGACCGCGCCCTCTTCTCCGAGGTGCCGGTCACCTCCGAGGTCCACTGCCTGAACGTGGGCCTGAGCCGCATCGCGCTCACCGCCTCGTCCTGCTTCACCACGCTGCGACCGCGCCGCCGCAAAACCCGAACACCTGTCCAGGAAAACTCTGACGATGTTCTCTGAAGAGCCGATTTCCAAGGTTTTAGATTTTTCAAAAAGCCCCTGACTGAGTTGCAATAGCATGATGGCGGTTTCTATTTTTAATTCAACTCCAGTCCTGATTATTATCCACTAAACTAGCACTGACTGGATTCTTCCATTAGGCTGCCGCTTTAACAGAATCCACCAAAAACACCTTTGTTTTTTTGTCTATTGTCATGCTATAGAGAAAACAGAAGGAATGGTGTGAAACTGATTATGATGATGATGATGACAATGAGGCTGATTAAAGAACATAACAGAGAGAACTGAGGACAAAACTGGACTGAAAAATCAGCTCCTGTCAAGAAAAGAATCAGCTCTCGAACAATTTCTCTTTAATGAAAAACTGATTTGAAATCAGAAAATTCTGGTAGATAGAAAAATTAATCCATAAATCTGGGGTTTCTTCTGTTGAAATTATAAAGGACGGAAAATCATTTATTGGGATTTAAACTTCACATGTGATTTTTACCTGTGGAGAAAACAGGGTTGAGGCCTGGTCACATCAGAAAACTGTCACAGCAAAATTCATTAGTGTGTCTTTATTGCCTTCACAGGTGATGCTGAAAGCTTGGCCAGAGACAGGAACTAATGTTATTTTGCAACATACCAACTGGAGTTAACGTTATGCGGTGATGTAGTGACTGGAGCTAACGTTATGCAGTGATGTAGTGACTGGAGCTAATGTCATGTGGTGACAGTGATTAGGGCTAATGTTATTTGGTGACTTGGTGACTTCTGCTAACATTATTTGGTGACTTACCAACTGGAGCTAACATCATGTGGCAACTTAAAGACTGGGACTAAGAACTTGGTGATAAAGTTACTTGGGCTAATGTTATTTGGTGACTTAGTGACTGGAGGTAATGTTATTTAATGACTGGGGCAACCATTATGTGGTGATGTATTAATTAAGGCTAACATTATGTGGTTATGAAGCAACTGGAGCTAACGTTATGTGGTGATGTAACAACTGGAGCTAACGTTATATGGTGACATAGTGATTAAGGCTAATGATATTTGGCACCTTAGCGACTGGAGCTAAAATTATTTTTTGACATAGTGATTGGGGCTAACATTAATTGACATCATAGTAATTAGGGCTAATGTTATTTGGCGACATAGTCACTGGCTCTAACATTTTAACAGTGAGTGGGGCTAACGTTATTTGGTTCAGTTTTGTGTATTAAAGTTGCTCACTCAAATGCATTAATACAACAAACAAATAGCTTGAACGCTAACTGTTGCTTAAAAGAGTTAGCTTCTCCAACAGGCTAACATTACCTGTACTTAATGGAACATTAACCAGGTTGTATTTTTTAAGTCATTTAGCAGAGTATTTTTTCATAGCTACCACACTACAAGAAAGAGTATCAAGCGATTTTTTTTGGGATAAATGATGATAAAATATGACATTGACACAACTTAAAAGTAGTCTGTGTAATGTTTCTTCTAACGTTTTTAGTTCTCAAATTTGGTTTAATAAATTTAATTTAATTTAACTGACTTAGCTCTGAAACTTGTGTTGCTATAGAAACTGCTGTGACTAGGCTTCAATGATGTAAAGTCACTGTAATGTGATTTCACATTTTTGAGACATTACATGTGGGTTTAAGTTTTTTTTTAGTTGATTTTCTGACATTTAACAGGATTACATTTCATGTTCGTACTAAATCACATGCTCCAGATTTGATTTTTTTTAACATAAGGGACCTGTTCAGCTGCATTGCTGTTTGACCTCAGAACAAACTGCAGGATTTCTGGACTTTGAGCTCGAAGGCACTTTATTGAGGATCAGTAAAAGGAAAGCAGTTCTCTGTGCTGAGGTGGACTCTAGACTGAAGTGCATTCTGGGAAAAAGACCAGAACAAGAGGACTGAGAACCAGCAGCTGGATTTAAGATGAATTTCAGGATTTGTTTTGGGGATCTTGACAGTTCAGGGTTTCAGAGATGAGTTTCTAATCCCAGGACCTGGAGATGCTTTGTGACAAAACTGGACAGTTGTAGTTTTATTGTTGCACACATGTTGACACGTTTTATTCAAAGGTACTACACAAAGATCCGAGTCTCTATCAGCTGATTGTGTATTTAAAGCCGTGATTATAGCTCAAGCTCTTAGGTGTGATGAGGTTTATTAAATGTGAGATTTAGATATAAACAGAGATTTATTATTTCTATATTTCTATTCTTTCTATGTAGAATTATAGACTTTTACTATAGTATCTGGTGTTGATTCAAAGTTTAGATAAAAGGGGAGAGAGGGCTCACTCTGTCGACATTAGAAGGACAGAACTACATACTCTTCAGAGACAGACTGAGGACTAACTGGGCTTAAACATCTTCTCATATTTTAATGATTTATTCTGCATTTCCTCGCATTTCCACTTTTAATGTTTTTGCATGTTTTAGCTCATAAAACAAGATTAATTTCCTGCTGTTCATTTTACAAACCATCCATCAGTTTTTTATTCTTCATCTTCCTTCCAAGCATCATGTTCTATAAAAATCGGCTCTTTTTTGTTTTAAAATATCACACTGGTGGATGCTTTGAAAGGATGCTTTGACGTGTGAAGCTCATTAACCAAAAACCTTTTTTAGCTGAGCTGCAGTTCAGATCAGAGACACGTCTGTCTGTTCTTCATGTCTGTAGGATGTATGAATGAATTCCTTCTGTACAGGGATCAGCTTTAAATCACAATAAAACACATCAGATCACGGCTGTGCTTTGACTTTTCCCACATATCTCATGTAGAATTGAATTTACTGCTGTCGTTTTTAATTTTAGGTAGTTTTATTTTCTAACATAATTTCAGTTTAACTTTAGTTGTAGTTTTTTGTTTTTGTTTTAAACACTGGTGTTTATTATTTTGATTGTATTATATAAAAACATCATATGGACGTTAAACGCTTGATTTTCTTGAGGTGTCATTAAATAACATTACAGCAAGCTGGATTACCAACCAGGCAAAGGCCTCAGATTTACACAGTATAATTTATATATTAATTTATTAATTTTATTAATCACTAATACGTCATAAATTCACACCACTGAAGTACAACATCTACAATGGATCCTCCATCCTGATTTTGAGGGGATGACATGCAGCAAAGGGCCCACTGTGGTCTCCTGTTGTCTTCAATGATCCATTGATTGTATCATAGATCACAATTCATATTTAGATTGCCTTTATTCTATGACTAATGGTCCAAAACAGGGCTGGATCTACAGGGGGGCAAGGAGCCTTGTAGAGCCCCCCTAACTTTTGTGTTTTTAAAATTGATTTTGTAAAAAGAAATCGCCACTATGTCCACAAGCTTCCCAAAGCATTGAATCAAACAATAAATTGACCAAGAGTGAATAATTGTAAATGTAATCTTAGGCTCAAATATTTAGCCATGGCCCAGCATTAAATGCGCAGAGCGGCGTTGACACACAGCGAGTCTGCCTGCAGCCCGGCAAAGAGAGCAACTGAGCTGCTCCGAGCTTCTGAAGGTGGGTTTCCCCAGGTGAAGTTTAAACACACCAGTTTAACTTAAAGTTAAATTTGTAATGAATGTAATATATGCTAAAGGCAATTCAACAATAAGAGCATGTCCATTAATCATTAGCTAAAAGTGAAATCGCTCGATCGTGATTTTGGGCGTTAAGTTACAACTGACAGGGTCAGTGCTAGGAGATTGATCATTTTTATTTTGATTAGCTAAGCAGAACTATAGAATCCACTTACTCTCACATATCACAGCAATGAGGCTGCACAAATTAAACCAGGCTACATCCTTCACTGTCAAACTGGGAAAATAGCAAATACAATGGGAATAAGTAATCTAAACATAACTGCTTGTGTGCCTGTGATTTATATTTCTTATACTTATTTGCTACATGGCCCTACAGTGTAATGTCATACAAGGATTTTAACCAGACCTTTTCACATCTTGACTCTTGCAGGCCAGAGTAGCTGGAGTGATTAAAAATGAAAAGGAAATGTAAAAAATGAAAATGCTGAGGACTGAACAGGACGAAGAGAAGGAGAGAAATGAAAAAGGAGGAGAAGACAGTATGCTGGAGTGAGCAGGAAGAGGAGGAGGCTACAGAAGGAAGAGATGAAGAAATAAGTGAAGGAGAAGAGGAAAAAGAAGAAAAGAATGTGAGGGCTGAAGATGAGGGTTCAGATTCAGAGAGAGGGACAGAGGCATGGAGTGATGAGGAGGCAGATGATGATGATGACAGGGAGACAGAGGGTCCTCCTGCTGCAGTTCCAGCTGGACCACATGTTGTTTTATCTAGTTTTTGTCTTGTGTCAGTCTGTATTTTTAATCTTGTGCCTGCTGCTTTTAAGAGAATGCCAAACTGAATTTCGATGTAGAAACTAAAATCCCTTGTGTAGTGTGTTGATACAGGGCATGATATAACGATAAATAATTGGAAAGTATTTTTGTGGCTCTTTTGTTGATCCATTTACATATATATGGGGTTTCCCACACACCATCCTCCCATGCCACGTTGCCAAGACCTCTTGCCACCCCTTTGCCACCCCATGTAGAATTTTCTAGATCTGCCGCTGGTCCAAAACCAAAAGATGTTGGGTTAACTGTCACAGAAAATTAATGATCAAATATCAATATTGTTGCCAATCAGTTTTGGCTCATGCAACTAATTAATCAATCAACTAATCATTGAAGCTGGTGTCAGAGTGGTGGTTGGTTTCTGGGTGCAAGGGGAAATAATGAAAGTCCCATGTATAATGGTGGTCGGTAGGGCCCCAATAACACAATTTTTCCTCTGGGGCCCCTCGGGAGGTTAATCCAGCCTCGACTACATCTCTCTGCATTAACCCCAGTCAGCTCTTATTCTGAAGGCAACGCAACTGTTAAAGTCTCAGCAGAATGAAAATACACTCAACATTACTGGAGCATTCAATGATCCATTGTGTTGTTAAACAGTAAAACAGTGACCTCCACTGGACCACTACAGACTGTTACATTCAAGATCTCATGGGGAAACTGAGGGGTCGTTTGTGGTGATCAGATGATGTTTTTGCATGTGAGACATTGTAACGTCTTGGTACAAGCTTCATGATGCTGTTTCTAGTCAACTGGTTTGAACACATCACTATTCTCTATTATTTTGTCTTCTCCTCAAAGTTTTATTTTAAAAGTCTTCACTGGTAGAGTTATTATTTCTGCCTTGACACTGGTTGATGTAATGGTTTGATAAATGAGAGTAGGATCATATGTAGTGATGTTACATGTAGGGTTGTCAAAAAAATCGATACACAGATAGTAATCGATACTAAAAATTAGTATCGGATTAGATACTCATTTGCAACAGTATCAATACCAACAGTGCCGTCTTCGCCTCCTCCATTTGACACAACTTCATACAGCAGCACTGCAGACAGCCATGCACACAGCCCCTCCCCTCACTAGCAGCTGAGCACATGAACGCTAGTTGATGTTCACAACGCTGTGCTGGCATCGCCAGCATAAAACTACATTAACATGGAAGGTGCTGCTGCTGAAGGACCATCGCAACCTGTTTTAATTGAAAATGAATAAAGCAAAAGTGGCGTTTGGAATTATTTTGGATTATTATTTTACCTGGCTGGCAGCGAACGTTAACATGAGCCATTTAACTATTAACAGTTAGCCAATAGCCACATTAAACGTCTGTTAAGTTTTCATTAAGCTAGTGGCTATGGCTGATAATAAAACGACCAACGTTAATGTGGGAGCTAAGCGGTGTTAATTTAACAGGATAACACAATGACTTGTGTCTGAAAAGTGTTGTATTTCTCTTAAAGTCCCAGATTGAAGCTGAGAAAAGTCGACCAGCAACTAGACAGAAACAGCGGCAGCCTACCCGACAACTCTATTTGATTTGAGCAACGAAAATATGGTGCCAAGTGACCAGAAGCACAGGAACTAAAGAGGGCTGTAGCTGAATATATTTGCATGTCATATATGTATATACACACCTTACAGAAAGGTTACTGTTTTTTTTTTTGCACTACCTCAGACAACGTAAAAGTAGTGTTGTCATTGATGTTATTGTTTGTATTGTTCGAATCTTTATTTAAAACATTTTTATGCATCCTAATTTTATGTCATTTTTTCTCCCTGTCGTATCAAATATGGTATCGAGTATTGAGTATTTTCCTGGGTATCAGTATCGAGTTTGAAATTCTAGTATGGTGACAACCCTAGTTACATGTGAGTTTGAGGCTTCGAGAAATAATTAGAAGAAACCTTATGATTGTAGAATTGTTATCATAATAAAATTAATCATATCTTTACGAATGAGAAGATCACTGTCAAAATAATCAACAGTCGTTGTTACTTAACTGTTGGCTATAATTTAAATCGAGTTTGTATTCATATGCGTTCATCCCCCTACTGTGGCCAGTCTGTGTAACTACAACTATCTATTTTATGCTGCTTTCAGACGGAACATGGCAACATTCGCGAGCGCTGCATCCAGGCAGCCAATTGAAACACAGTAATTGAAATATGGCACACAACAAAAATGGAGGAGAAACTGATCCTTTGTGTGTCTGAATACCCCAGAATATAAGCCCTCTCTTGGTGATAGAGAGGATATGCGGATGGTCGTCACAGTGCACTGTGTTGCTTGCGCTAGCTTGCCGGAGGGCGCACTGCACCTACGCTTAGCTTGGTGCCACGACAAACCGCTGTGGCACGGCGCAGTCTGAAAGCAGCATTAGTGTTATGATCGTGTGTGCAGGCTGCCTTCCAGTAGTCAGTGTGTAACTTACATGTAGGTTCACGCTGGACCACTGGAGGGCACCACACACTTGTCTTCACGTTGGATTTTATTCATTTATTTTGATTTATCTATTATTTTCATTAGTTTTTATTTATTATTGAAAATAATAATATATACATTAATGAATGTATAATCATGAGTGGTCATAGTGTCCAACTAAACTTTAACTAGATGTAATTACACACTGTGACCACAGGAGAGCAGTATGTGCACATGATTATAAACCAGTATATGATTTATTAATTTCTTCATTTTTATTTTACTGGATATATTACTAATAATTATCTGATATTTTACTATTTTCCCAGTGTTGTAATAATAATTTTCTAACATTTTGCATATGCGTTTTCAGATGTTCTATCAATGTTTATTTTTTTATATTTCAATATAATTTTACTAATATATTTCCTATATATTACTGTTATTTTCAGATGTTTCACTCATTTCATTTTTTGGGATGTTTTACAGATGTATTTTTTTATATTTTACAAATAATTTTCTATTTTACTACATTTACATTTACTCATTTGTTAGATGTTTTAATCCAAAGTGACTGACAGTAAGTGACATCACTAAAGCTTAAGAGCAGTAAGAGACCTTGTAAGTAATAAGTACTACATCTTTTTTTTTTAAGTATATTTTTTGGGCTTTTTATGCCTTTATGATAGCACAGTAGAGAGAGACAGGAAATGGGTCGTCCGATGCAGGATTCAAACCGGGGCCGACTGCAGCGAGGACTGTAGCTTCTACATATGGGGCGCCTGCTCAACCCACTGCGCCACTCGACACCAAGTGAAGGAGATCATGTAAAGAAGTGCAGTGAAAATGCATAGTTAGTGGCATTTTTTATTTTAGTTTTTTATTTTCTTTTTTTTGTTGATATTTACTAATAATTGGATATTGTAATGATCTTTCTCTGATATTTCAGGAGGAGCATCACAGTTTGAAAACATCTGATTTGGTGGTTAAGATGTATTTGATGTAATCTCAATGTCCCTGGTTTGATTCCAGCCTGAGACATTAGTTGCAGGTCAAACACCATCTGCTGTCTGATGAAAGCAACACAATCAAGTTTTAATAGAATATAAAATATAATCAATTAAAGGGGCTTTTTGTAAGTTTTCTCTGCTGCTGAAGAATGTGGATTCTTGCTCCTGAATCATCAGATTTGCAGCAAAACGACTCGAAGCGAAAGTTTGATGCAATTTATTGAAGTCGTCCATCCACAGAGTAAAATGTTTCACAAGTGTTAGTGGGAAGTTTCCTCCTACAGAGATTAAAATATCACCGACAGATTTAAATACAATAAAAACAGAATGAAGACACAGTGATACCTCCCCCTCCTCAGGTAATATAGAAGTCCCACCCACTTGATTTTCTGTACCTGGTATTCTCTGTTAGAGTCTCAGATTGACAAGGATTTCTACACTTTAACAAACCAAAACCAGTGTTTGGTCTTTAATATAAAAACAGACCTCTCCTATCTTTATCTTTATCACCGAAACAAGCATTGTCTTTTAATAAAGTTTGATGAAAGAAATTGTCTATGATGTCACTGTTAATGACACAATACTTTTTTTTCTGATAGTTTTTTTCATTAAATTTTCATCCTGATAAATCAGTCTGCCATTGTTAACACATGTTCATGTTTGTCATTTTATTTTGGCGGAGGATGGAGAGGGGCGGGGCTTCACTGCGTCTTCATTTTCCAAAATAAAATAAAAACGAACAAATGAAACATCAAATAGCACCAACATTAATTTCAGGCTAAATAAATACTCTGATGACATTTACAGTAAAAATATAAAACGGTTGAGTTCAAACATATTTACAAATCACAGAGAGATAATACAGTAACAGAACCAGGACTAGGACCAGACCAGGACTAGGACCAGAAACTGAAACAGGATCATATATAGAAGCTGAACTGAAAGCAGGAAGTCACTTAAAGTGAAGTTTTTAAATATGTTTTCATAAGTTCATTTTTTTATTGTTATGTCATGTTTTTATATGAAACTATCAGACAAATATTCAAGTGAACTTTATAACACAAAGAAATATTCAAATCAACAAAGTAAAGAACGAAAAAGACTTTACAGGATGAATGTGGAAGATAAAAACTCAGCTCTCATCCGCTTCTGGTTCTGAACCTGTCCTGGTTCTGGTTCTGGTTCAGTGCTGCAGCTCATGTTGTTCAGATTGTCACTACTCGTTTGTTTAGAGTTAAATGAGCCTTGAGTCCAATCATTTCTGTGTTAAACTGCAGACATTTCTTGGTTTTTACACTGAAACTGAAACATGTAAAAGAAGCTGAGGGAGGAGCTCGAACGTCTGATCTGAAGAAAACTGGAACAAAAACACATTTCAAGGTTTAAGGTCAAATATATTCACAGCTTCTCACACGAGTCTGTCCCTACTTATTCACAAAATACTGACTGACCAATCACACAAAGTCGCTGCCTCTCAGCTGGCCAATCAGAATGCATTTTCACTGCACTTCTGGTTGGGCTGTGGGCGGGTCTGGAGGCGGGGATAAATTTCACTCAGGTGTTCCTCTGATAACGAGAGAGCGTCACTCCAACGCAACAACCAATCAGCTGTCACTGGATGTGACATCACAGGATGTGACTTTGCAATGTCAAAACCTTGTAACTTGTCAATAAGCCAATGACGACATGATCTACCAGGTTTTAAAATCCACTTAAGTATGTAAAACCAGTCTGGTTTCCAGAGCAACGACATTTTTGTGATACGAAGTTTTCACCTGACAACAGTGACAGTAATAAATATGACTTGGAACAAATGAAAAGTTATTCTGTTAAATTCATCACAACATCACGTCAGGGTTCAAACTGGGGTTGAACGATACGAGTCAAAGTTATTAATGAGTTACTACTGAGATGAGAGATTTCACTTTGTAAAGTACATTGTCGAGAAAAGTGTCGTATAAATAAAGTTTATTATTGTTATAAGTTTATTATGTGAGTGCTGGTTCTGTGCTGCTGTTGGCTGAAGGTCTCAAACTCTCTCTGACCTTACATGTAGCTGAAGTTATAAACAGGACGGGGCCAAAAGAACTTTTCAACTTTTACGTTTGGACAAAATTATAAATAAATAATAACATTTTATGCAGAGAACAGCATGTGTGCATTCAACAGGTTGGCACAAAGGTTATTTATAATTATTGATTATCCATCATAAGGTTTCCTTTGACTGGTTCAACCACAAATACTGACAAACAACTCACTGTTTTTACTTGTGTAAGATTGAAATATTTCTGACTTTAGCGCCTCCTAGTGGTAAAAGACAACACTGAGGAAACCAGCACATAGACTTCACCAGACAAAAATATTAACAAGTTCATTCTTAGCTGGACACAAGCAGGTAAAATAAACTGTCTGATCATGTTGTCAGGTCAGTTGTCCTACTGCTGGATTTTCAACCTGCTTGTGGGAAATACAGGTATGTTATACTGAAGATCTCGCAGGACCTGGTTCTATGTGTTGAAATGGATTAGGACCTCTGTTTATTCTAAGAAAATGGTTTTGTCTAGAGGAAACCTGGAAAAACTGTTAAGATCAAAGTCCTGGTTTTGATCAGATGACCTATTTATTGATGAGTCTTTGAGATCAAACATCATGCAACCTAAAATGAAACAGTGACATCACACAACCTCAGTTCAAACATCCATGACGTTTGGTAACAAGATGTTAATCAGTTTGATCATTTGTACTGCTCTGACTCACTCCTGTTGATCTGAACAGGATTGATTGATTGACTGATTAATCGACTGATTGATTGATTGGCAGCGTTATCTTTAACATGACAGTCTCTCCTCACAGAGACAAATAAACGAGTCTCGTCTTGTGTGTCCCCTCGGTGGAAGAGGAGCTCCTCCCTCCTGCAGGAGGAGGTGGTGAAGCATCTCCTCACTCCCTCCTGCGGGAGGAGGTGATGTTCCCCCTACTCACTTCCTCATGCAGACGTTGCACCTCCCGATGTTCCCCCTCTGCTGCCAGGCCTCGGTCAGCGTGGTGGAGGGCTTGTTGGAAGTGGAGGTGCTCGTGTCCACTCTGGTTAACCAGAAGCTGTAGATGTTGGCAAAGTAGTGGCAGGTTCCTCGAGGCCCCTGACACTCCACGAAGGGCTGGGCCCTGAAGTCTGTCAGACAGCTACCTGATGATGTCAGAGACTGGCCGCCGCCCTCATCACCGGCACCTGTATGCTGCAACACACACAGGAAATTACATCATTATCAGGTGAGAGGCAGACTTCCTCACAACAGACAACAGTATTAGTTACAGCACCAGTAACAGTATTTTTCAGTATAGTTTAACTTTAGTTAAGTTTAAGTTTAGTTTTAAGAGTACTAATGACAGTAACATTATTTTAATAATTATTGTTGGTATTGTTGGAGTAGCAGTAGTAGTGACATTTGCATATATAATATTTGTATATGCAGTATTAGTAGTAGTAGTACCATAGTCTTGTAAGTGTTAGCAGTAGCAGGTATTAAGTGGTACGATAGGTTGTAGTAATTTCAGTGGTACTGCAATCACAGTATTAGCAGTAGCATTAGCAGCAGCAATATTAGCAGTAATACTGTAGTGGTAGTGGTAGTAGTAGTAGTAGTAGTAGTACTAGTAGTAGTAGTAGAAGCACTTTAAAGAGTGCAGTAACAATATTAGCTGTAGTATCAGCAGCTGTGTTATTAGTAGTATTAACAGCAGTATTAGTATTGCGATGACAGTATTAGCAGTGGTAATATACACCACCTCCTCCTTCTCATGTCACTGTTATGCAAACGACACACAACTATACTTGTTGTTCCAACCAGATGACCACACTGTCTCTGAGCAGATCCCAGCCTTTCTCTCTAACATATCTGCATGGATGAAGGAATGTCACCTTCAACTAAACCCTTTCTAAGACTGAACTCAGTCATCCTGCCCAGTCACCTCTTCACCTCTCACCCCAACCAAGGTCTAGAGAAACCTGGTGTCATGTTTGATGACCAGCTCTCCTTTTCTGACCATGTTGCATCATCTCCTGGTCATGTCTCTTTGCTCTATACAACATCAGAAAAATCTGGTCTTACCAGTACTCCACCGAGCTCTTAGTCCAGACCATGGTCATCTCTCACCTGGACTGCTGCATGCTCTTCTAGTGGACCTCCCCTCACACTGTGAAACCCTTACAGATGATCCAGAATGCAGCAGCCTGTCTGGTCTTTGATCAGCCTAAAAGGTCACATGTCACTTTGCTACTCATTGACCTCCACCAACTGAATGTGGTCTGTC
Source organism: Seriola aureovittata (assembly GCF_021018895.1). Lineage (NCBI taxonomy): Eukaryota > Metazoa > Chordata > Actinopteri > Carangiformes > Carangidae > Seriola > Seriola aureovittata. Next base: position 30,547,355 of record NC_079367.1, on the reverse strand, counting down.
ATCACCATCCTGCACACAAGAAAGTCTCAGTACAGACTGTTCTGGTCTATGGATCCCTGATGGTGGAACAAGCTACCAAAGTCTATTAGAGCAGGAGCGTCCCTCTCTATCTTGAAGACTCTGTTGAAGACTGGTCTCCTCTCCTAACACCTCTAACACCATAACATGTCTAACTAGCTCTTACTGTGAACTTTACCGGCACTTTTATATATATTATCTATCTATATTAAATACATGTAGTACTTAGTCCTTACACCAAGGTCTCTACTGCTCTGAAGCTTTAGTGGTGTCCCTCACTGTAAGTCTCCTTGGAGAAAAGCTTGTGATAAATGATTAAAGGTAAATGTAAATGTAAATGTAGTTGTATTCCAGTAGTAGCAGTACTTTTAGTTCTGCAGTAGCCGCATTAGCAGGAGAGTTATTAGTATTATTAGCAGCAGTAGTAGTACTGCAATTAGCTGTACTCTCACTACTGCAGTACCCACCATGAGGAAGGAGTATCCGGTCCACAAGCTCGTCCACTTGGGGGGGCAGTCTGGCTGGTCGGCGGTCTGGCTGTGCAGTGCGACAGGTGCGGAGGGGGCTTCACACACTACACAGCGGCTGATGTGATCTTCAATGGAGGGTCCGCCCACAGGTATGCTGGGTACCGCTGCCGTTGTCGACAACCAATAGGATTTATCATTACGACTGGCGTAAGAGCAGGCTCCCATGTTACAGGAGGAGAACGGCATGGTGGAAAAGACTTGCATACACGACCCCGCTTGACCTAGAGATATCATCAGTACAAATATTAATCAAATATAAATCTAATCTAAGTTATCAAATATTTTCAACAGCTCAATTTACAATAACAACGATCTTTGAATCAGTTCTAATGAAGGAACATGTTATTGTTTATGGAGGTATGTCAGTGGTTCTCCAAGAAGAACTGCAGGAACACCTTGAGGAACTCCTGAACTCGACTGACACATCCTCTTTAGAAGAGGTCACAAAGCTCTGCAGTGTCACCATTTGTGGATTAGATTCATCCTCAGCCCTGGACACTGTGGTGCTGTGTTGGTTGATTCTTAAGCATCTTGTGGAGGTTTAGGGACAATTCCTGTGGTCTACCAGACCACAGGAATTGTCCCTAACCTGTTGCAGATTCTGTTTGTCATTAACAGAACCTGAAGGTGCAGTTGATGATCTGGTTCTGTCGGCTTCACCTGGATGACAGCCAGTACCTACCAGTCTGAGGTTGTGGTCTGGTGGAAACCAGTTGATTGTTCCCTTTAGGCTGAGAGGGAGTTACTGCCCCAATTGAAGGAGTTCAAGTATTATCAGCAGAGTCAGAAGTCACCTGGACTCTGTCTCAGACTATGGTGCTTCAGAGGCTCTGTTTCAGTCCCCTGTTCCAGTACTCAGCTGTGGTCCTTGGCAGGGTGTCTGGAGTCAGCCTCAGAGACAGGGTAAGGAGCTCAGAGGAGAACCACTCCTCCTGTATATTGAAAGAAGTCAGTTGTTGTGGTTCAACACCTGGGTTCCTCCCTGTGGAGGTTTTTTGGCCAAGAGATCCCAGAGCAGACCCAGAACAGACTGGTTGATTTTACATCCCTTAAGACCTGGGAACACCTCAAGCTCTTCCAGGAGAAGCTGGAGGATGTGGCTGGGGGATGTTGGGCTATCCTTCTTAGCCTGGATGGATGGATGGATGGATGGATGGATGGATGGATGTTTTACATCATATATTAAGCCCAAGGGCCCTTGTTTTCAGGAACAAGAATTAACAAATCATCAACATCTGGGCACAAGTCCTGGGATGGGGTACGTCTGGAGTAAGACTAAGGTGTTGAGAATGTTGGCATTGAATTATCTGTGAGACTATATGATAATTTTTAGTTCAACAGCATGAGAACCTTAGTATGTGTCTTTATAAGTTTATGTGTGTAATAGATACCCAGGTCCTGAGTGTGAGCCTTCTCCTGGCCCTCCAAGTAGAGCAGACTGTATCCGTTCCACAGGGGCCTCATGTTTAATGGACAGGTGGGAATGTTCTTTGATTGGCTGTGCCTAACCAACAGGAAGCCCGAGTTCAAGTTTCTGGATATTCCAGGAGAACCGCGGTCACCGACTGGACCAGCATCACCTGAGACAAAGACCACGACAGGAAGTTAAATCAACAACACAAATCCACACAGATGACACACAACCACCGTACAAACAAGTCTAACACAAACTGTTGAGTAAATACTGCACTGTGCTCGCTGGCCTGCAGGCTGAGGCCTTTTTATAATGTGGTCTCAGAGGCTCATTTGTTTCTCGACCTGGATGTATGTTACCTTCAGATAGCTGATGCTCAGTTCACTGTCAGGCTTTTTATTCATCATGAAGTGAAAACATGAGATCCACTAACAGAAAAAGTAAAACTCAGTCATGACTGGATTCATCTCCTGAGGGGTCCTGGGTATTGTTGGATCCCTGCTAACTCCCAGTATAAATGGTAGTTTAAAAATTTTCCTGGACAACAAGAAATCAAACAGAGCTCTAGAACTGAAGCAATTAATCCATTAGTCCACTGATAGAAAGTTAAAACACTAATAAGTTAAAACACTAATAAGTTTGCTCATTGATTGAGTCACTGAGTTACTCTGTTACTCATTATTCACATATATGAATATTTGCAAACTTAAAATTTTTTTGTTTTTGACTGTTGGCCTGATAAAATGAAGCCATTAGAATGTGTTAACTACTAACTATTTTCTGATATTTTAACATAAAGAGCCCTCTCTTACACCAAAATGAACTGGCTTTGCTAGTTTCAGACACACACTTTTTCCCTTCCGGCTCCAACGTTGAAATAGCAAATACACTTGCTCCCATCTGAGCGCCCATGGGCATGTTGGTGTTAAACTGAGGTGTAGTCAGGAGCATTGTTGGTGCATTCTTATCTTGAGGCTCCTGAAAGTGATTGACCAACAGAAACCTGGTCTGAAGGGTGCATTATCAAGAGAATGATATAAGCCTACACAGGCAGGCACACAATGAGCTTATGCACAAGCGAGTGAGCCACAGTATTTCACATTAATCACCTTCATAACAATAAAAATAATGATGATAATAATAATAACTTTATTTATATAGCACCTTACCCTACAGAGTTTACAAAGTGCTTTGACAATCAACACAAAAGCAAAGTTTATTCACACTTCTCATAATGTAACATAAAATAGGTTGTGGTTTGTGTCATTACTTCTTTGCCCCTAAGGACACACAGAGCTGTTCCTCCTGGTGCAGGACAACGCCCGGCCTCATGAGGCCAGAGTGTGTAGGCAGTTCCTCGATGACAAAGGCATTGATGCCATTGACTGGCCCTTACCTTCCCCTGACCTAAATCCTGGGGGGGCCCTGGACAGTTTCTTGCTTTGCCAGGTTGGTAAATCAAGGCTTGTTCATAGTTCAGTTATAAAACCTGATTGGCTGCTGACATCACCAGGGATGTATCAGCATCTGGTTCAAAAGGAGCTGAGCCAACTTCACTGACAGTCGCGACCAGAGCTGAGAGTCTCTGTGTTGCTGATCCCTGAGTCTACCACCAGTTTGAACTTTCATCAGAGCTGTTTTTTTATTATGACACAAGTTTGTCAGTTTGTAAAGCTGACGACCTGCCATGTTGTTGTTTCTGCTCTGTGTCAATGACAGCAAAAAAAAAGTGATTCTACAGAGGACGAGTCGACTCAGATTCTGGTCTGTACTTGTGTTCTTGTGATGCATCATCAGTCACAGATCAAGTCCTGTTCACATTCAAAGTCCACACTGAACCACGTCCAAGTCAAATAACGACAAGGGTTTTTCACATTTTATCAGGGACACTTTGGGAGCTGACTGTGTGGACTTGGGGTTGCCAAGTATCCAGTGTTGTGCCAGTTCACACTTTAAAAGAACTAGTTCAAAGTTCAGTTCATACAGATGAAAATGAACTACTTCACATTAATAGTTCATTTATTAAAATTTTGACAGTTCACAGTTCCAAAAAATGAATTAGTTCATGTTCATTTGTTCCGTTTATTTATTTTTTTCACCAGCCTCTAATCATTGCCACTCCCAAACTAAATGAATTATTGTTCATTACTGAAGAATCACAGACATGAGTGAGATAATCTGTCTGGTTCTTCACTTGTTTGTTCATAAATCTGCTTCAAATGCCCAAACAAACTGGCTTCAGCAGTGGTAGATGCGTCTGCACCGTCTGTACCGCTAGCACCAGCCAAGCCGGGCTGTGTCTATGGAGACGTCATGCTTCATGCGGCGTGCTGTAAAACTGTCATAAAACGTGAGCAGCACATTCATGTTCATTATTTGTAAACTGATTCATTCAGTTCAGGGTTCACAAAAAATATCAATATCACAGAGACATGAGACTGGCGTCCCCTCGGGAGCTCACAGCCCGGGTCCCAAGGTGACTACCGTGGTCTCAGGGAGAACAGTCTTACCTTGACGAGGCCTTTAGTAATTTACCACTTACCTAGTAAAAAATAATAAGTAATTATAAAAAATAAGTGCAATTATGAAAATCTGACCTTAAGTGAACCAACTACGTAAAACAACATAAAACTAATAATAAGCGTTAGACAATCAGATTAACATAGACAGGTGGGGGTGTCACCTTTGGCTCCATCTACTCCTTGCTCCCCCTGCAGGCCTGGCTCTCCTTGGTTTCCGTCTCGACCTGGGGGCCCCACAAAGCCTATTGGTCCCAAAGATCCAGGATTCCCCCTCATACCTGAAACACACCATCCATTTCAATAATCAGCTGATGCTAGGAGTTTAACTTGGGAAGGCTTTATTTTCCATCTGCTGTGAATCAGCTGAGCTGGTTCTGGATTTGATTTTCCTAGAATCACATTTGTTCCAACAGAAAACAGTCTGAATGTGACCTGGTCCACTTCCTGTTGCTCACCTTTGAATCCCTTCAGGCCATTTTCTCCCTGGAGGCCAGCCTCTCCAAGTCTACCAGGGGGGCCAGGGGGGCCCGGGGGGCCAGGCTGTGGGGGAGGGTAAGTGGGACACGGGGAGACTCCGCCTCTTTCTCCCTTTGGACCAACTGGTCCATCAAGTCCTTTTGGTCCTGGAGGCCCTCTCTGACCAGTACAACCTTTAGGGCCCTGATTACCAGGTAGTCCCATCAGACCTTGTGACCCCTTCATACCTGATCTCACACACACACACACACACACACACACACACACACACACACACACACACACACACACACACACACACACACACACACACACAAAATTAGATGTGGAAGCAGTCAGTGGAGTCACTCAAACACTCACCATTCCAGTGTTGTTGAGGTATAACCTGCTCTAAGTGAGGGTCTGCCTCTGATACATGGAGAGAGTCTGACCTTTCACTCCACAGTCTCCAGGGTTGCCTGGCAGTCCTTTGGGTCCCAGAGATCCCTTTGAGCCAATTTGACCCCGGCATCCTGAGTCCCCATTGTCCCCTTCATCCCCAAGTACTGGAGGGTTAGGACCTGGATCCCCCATGTCCCCAGCACAACCTGAAACACCAACCCAGGTCAGAGGTCATCCAGTGTGATCTGCTGAAATTTATTAAACCTGAATGTTAAAGTCTGACCTGGCTCTCCATCTGGTCCAGAACAACCAGGATCTCCACATGGGCCTGAGACTGGATTTTGACAGTTGGGTCCACGTTTACCTGGAGGTCCAAAACTACCTGGAGGTCCTGCAACAACACATGAAGACACATTATGGACAGAGAGTCAGAGTGAAGGTCTGGTCTTCAGATGGATCAGTGACGTTAACATCCCTGCTGCACTGACTCAATGTATCACACTGTTACAGACCTTTGGGTCCTGGGGGGCCGTTGGGTCCTGGTTGTCCAGGCTGGGATGGACCAGAGGGACCTGAAGGACCTGGAGGACCCTTATCCCCTGGAAGACCCTGGAGACCCGGAGGACCCTGCACACCCAGACCTAAAAAGACGATGGACATTTAGAGGAATCAGTTTTTTTTAACATTATTTTAAAACTAAATATGTCTCTAACTGAACTCTGACAAGAAGAGGTTCAACAAGATCCTTCCACCATTATTCTCTTGAAGATCTGCTGTAAAACCAGATTTGTGTGACTCTGGACCACATGTTGAACACAGTTTGCAGTCACCACTTATTGCCCCTTCATCCAGGTTTTCATCATATCCTCATTTCTCACATGTAGAAACTTGTCCAACCACAAAATCACCAACAGGTCAGGTTCATGCCTAGCACAGCTGTCATCACATCAAGTATGGAGCTTTGGTCGAAGAGTTCTGGTGTAGAGTCCCTATCAGACCCAACGCACTTTCTTCAAAGACAAAGGTATATGTTTGTTTTGGAGACAAATAAATAACAATGACCTAAATCTGAACCTGAACCTAAACCTGAGCTTGACCCGACACAGAGTCTGTTGCTGGAACCAATCAGGTTACGGTCAGGTTGCTGAACTCTACTTTGGTTGCATGATATCAGGTGGTTGTGTATGTGTGGAGATAAAAAAGATGACAATGGGTTTTACCTCTGGTCCCCATGTCCCCTTTCACTCCTTTCAGTCCATCCAGTCCATGAAGTCCCAGTGGTCCAGGAGGACCTGATGCAAAAAAACCATCCAGAAGAAAAATTTAAACAAACATGTACACTGTAATCTGTCAGGTCCATAAAGGTTTGGTTAGCAGCTACACTAATGTTGGTTATTTACATTGTGGCATCATCTCCACCTGGTATCTACCTGTCAGGTGAGTCTAGACAATGACATCTGATCACCTTTACATTTACACCTGGTATCAACAAGATAATTTTAAGCGAAGGGACGTGATGTGGGATACTCTTGAGGGACCACTATGACGTGCAGGTGTGGGGTCATGTGACAGAAAGATACGGCTGTAATTAGACTAAAACTGCTAACTGCGCTAGTATTTTATTGAATCTGAATACAGTTCCAAATCCGCTTAATGAATCCGAATCCTTTTGAATTTTTTCTTGATCCAGATCAAATATCCACCTGGAGACAGAAGGTCACCTCCACCCTCTTCCACTGAAGGAAAGCTTCTCTAAAAACCTTTTTAAAAAATCTAACATGGACACATGACAGCAGGTCTGGGTTTGAGTTCTGACCTTGGAGTCCCGAGCAGCCCTGCGCTCCTGGAGGACCATCAGCACCCGCTTTGCCAGGAAGACCTGGACAACCTGGACGACCTCCGGGACCTGAAGGACCGGTCACACCTGAAATAAACCAGACAGACAGACAGACAGGTTTAGGGTCAGTAGCTTGTATGGCTATAACTCCGGATGTAAATCCGGTCTTCCTCCCATTCTGCTCCCAGACAGATTGATCTGATGCTGGTTTTTACTGGTTTTGGTTGGTATCAGGTCACACAACTCAGCTCATGTTACAGAGTAAAGGTAAAATAATGATGAGGTCCAGGAGAACCTGTTTACCTGGTGAACCTGGGTCTCCATGGTGGCCTGGATCTCCTTTGCATCCTTTCTGTCCCGGAGGCCCGAGGAAACCAGGTCTTCCGGGATCTCCTCGAGGTCCAGGAGGTCCTGAGTTAGAGAAACATTCATACAGAAACTCACCTGATGGTTTAAACAATGATGACGTGTTTTATAATCGTTTTCATTACAAAACACGTTGCTCTGAGCAAGCCTCACCTGTGGGGCCAAAGTCTCCAGGAGGCCCCCTGTTTCCAGGTAGGCCAGGAGAACCAACAGAATCTCCTTTATCACCTGAAACACAAACACAAACTTTATACAACAAGCTGCAGGAGTCAAATCTTCTGTCTCTTTTATTTCATGCATGAAAAGCATCAAATCCATCTGCTGAGTCATGGTGGTCGGTTGACTTTGTACCTTTCTGTCCCGTACATCCTTGGTGACCAGGCTCTCCAGATTTCCCTGGACATCCTGGGTCACCCTGAAACCACAAATGATAACGATAACCACAATCAATATTTCTGAACAGGTCTTTTGTTAGTCCCACCTTTGAATCTTCAAGTTGAAATCTTAAAGTTACCATGTGCAGTCACAAAGACCTGAGACAGTCCAGCCTGTACAGGTGTGACGAGCAGCTGTACTTCCTGTTTCACTCTCAGGTTAGGTTTCTGTAGTCACACTCTCAGATATCTCGACATCATTATATCTGACCAATGAACTCTTTTTTTGAACCTCTTTTTCTTACCTGATCTCCAGTTGGTCCAGGGAAGCCAATGAGTCCTGGAGGTCCTTGACGTCCAGGTGGTCCAGGGGATCCTGACATACCGCAGGAACCTGGCAGTCCTGGGCGTCCAACAATACCTGGGGGGCCATTGCTGCCTGGACACCCTGGCTTACCAGTAGCGCCTTGCACACCTTTACTTCCTGTAGAGATGTGTTTGATAATAAAGGATCAGTCTGATGTTGCTGTGTCACAGACCCTCATTTCTGCTCTTATCTCTTGTTCCTGTGGACCAGTTGTAGGGTTTGCAAAAACTTCACCAACAACATCTGTTGTACCACTGGTGCATACCCTCTCCAGGAAATAGCCACAGCCTTTAATCCTGAGTCCATCAGTCACAAAAGCTCACACCTTCTCTTGCCAACTCAACTTTTACATGTCTCAGGAGATTCTCAGTCATCCAGATCATGCTTTGTCTACTTGCTCTCTGTAAGGTTATATTTGTGTTGCATGTTGGTAACTTTGGTTTAAGGATGTCCTGAATGTGAACTTTAGGTAGGCTGCTGACCTTTGGGGGAGCAGGAGATCACGGAGTCTGTTACACGTCAAGGGTTTTATGGTTATATTGGTGTTTAGAAGATTATCTACATCCTGGCAGAGATTTAGTGATGCAGGTACTTCCACGAGGATGTAAGCAATAAAAGTGAAACACTAAGAGAAAGGTTTTGAGGTTAAACAGATGATAATTATCAGGCCCTGATCAAGTTAGGATATAAGCAGCTCAAGTTCTGTCATTCAGTGAGAGACTTGGTTTACCCAGCACCAGATCTGTCCTTTGTGCACAAATAAACCAGCCAAACTGAAGCATTAACTTGTTGGTCTGATTTGTACACTTTTCCATCTCTCGGTCACAAGAAATCATCTTTTCACTCCCCAAAGGGAATTGGACTTGCTTGACGTTCTTGAAAATGTTTCTTTAGGTCTAACTGACTCATGTGGAAGTAACTGAACAAACTGCCAGAAATAAAAATGAAAGGAATAAAACCCAGAACACTACTGAGCTTAAGTTTAAGCAGAAGTGGTGACTGACTGAGATGTTTGTCCCTCTGGGTTTACAGTAGCTATGTATGACAAACCCATGCACTCAAACCATCCTCCCTCAACTCAATACAATCTGACTGGACTGGACTTGACCTGACTCAACACAACATGACTTGACACATTACATGACTTGACTCAACACACCTTGATCTGATATTTATACGTTTAGTGCCTGTGTTATTTTACATTTTGATTTAATTAGTTTTAATGTGTTCAGGCCATTTCTTATTTCTGCTGCTGCCATGAAACATATGAACAAACATGGCAGATCTCTGTTGATTAACTGTAGAGACGTGAACTCATACTGGATAGCTAGCAATGTGTTTTCAGACTTGTTGTGGTTGTTAAATTGTTACCAGCTCATGGTTTACAATAATGAAAATTACATTTCAAAGTCGTCTGTTATAATTAGTCTTAAACTGTGAGATGAGTGGTAAGGTTTTCAGTGTATTTTCTATTTTACCAGAGTACCTGAATGCAGCACTGAACCTGACTCTGCCACTCAATGACTCAATTCCAATCAGGCTCCTACACCCTAACTCTGTGTGGAGTCACACTCGTGGCTGTGGAGGGTCTCTTCGTTAAAGAGATAGCTTAGGTTTGACGTGGGGTTGTGTGAGCATAGTGCATCATGCATAGTCAGTGTGTTACCTGCAGTAGATATAGATCAGCACGCTGCCAATTAGGAGAGGCAGCAGTAAACTGTGTAGTACAGCGTAATACAGTGCGCTCCACAGCAGCGCTTGTGCGTAGGAATGTAGTGTAGCGTACATACCTGGCCTGGCATTAGTCACAAGCCATTAAAAAAGTTCACTGTAAGGACATGCAGCGTTATAGACCCACAATTGACACTTTGTGACTCTTCCCACCATCAAACTATCACATTGATAGGAAACAGAGACAAAGGACCCTTCTCTCACAAACAGACCATGCTGTTCTCATGTCAGAAGGATGCACAATCAGGTCATGGGTCAAAGGGTCAGCTCCAGAGGATCCACGAATGCAAACCAGGCAAACTGGAGAATATAGGCAAAATCTCCAGTTTGTAACAATAAGACTCTGTCTAATGATATTTGATCGTTTCTTATATAGGACAAGTCCAAAAGGACTGATTAACACTAAGGTGTGAATCCTGGCCTCTCTGTGCCATGCATGAATACACACACACACACACACACACACACACACACACACATACACACACACACATACACATACACACACACAAACACACACACCAACCTCCCTTCCTCTGTCCCTCTCTAAACATCCAGAATGTCCATATTATTATTATTACGGTAAAAGAACTAATGTGTAATCCACATTTATAGACTATTCGCTTTAGGAAATGTTTATATTGTTGATTGATCAGTTAACCACTTGTATCATGATTAATTCCAGGTTTGAAGGATGTAATATGAAATCAACACTCCTATTACTCCTCTCTGCCGTTATTAGTGCAAGTAGTTTATATGTTATTTCATTTAATGTTTTGTGGTCATGGTGGAAGACTGATGTGCAAGTTTATAGGTAAACTCTAGAATTAAACTATTCAAAAGTTCTGTGGAAAATTACTCACTTCTCCAAGTTGAAACACAGGAGAAGAAGGGTGTGCCAGCCCCCAGTGGATAAAACAGTCGTGATCAGTTCACACATAGCTCAATAGCTCTGTGGTCCAGGCTCTTACCAACAGCCCGGTTCTGTAGCTATGTAAACTCTGAGCTCTAAGCCGCTAGCCACAAACTCATGGCTCTTAGCCATTTTTGCACTTAAACGATTTGTCCGCATCCTTTATTCTTTTTTTGCCACATGCTCCAAGTAACACAGGCAATGTTTTATTTTTATAAGCCAATTCAAGACCATCTGAACCAAAACAACAGAAGTAGCTCAGAGTAATTTTGTAACTTTTAATTATTATCAAGTTTTCCTTTTTGAAGATTTTTGACAGTCTCCTCTAAAGTTATCCAGCCAAAGTGAAGAGCATTAGAGTTTAATTCATATCAACCCACAAGCGACGCCAGCTGATAACATCTGCACGACCTCCTGCAGAGAAGCCGAGCAGAAATCAAGAGTTCCTGAGACAGAAAGTCTCCTGGCAAACTCCACCAGAGCTGAACCGCTGAGACACCGGCAGAATCCGTCATCCTGATAACGGGACACGGCCTCCAGGAGAACCCACCTAGATCCCACGTCTCCAGGGTTACCACGGCAACCACAGCCACCTGGGTTCCATCCAAGGGTCTTCAGCTACAGCGCAACTCACAGTAGGCCGGTCTTAACACTCTGCTCATGACTGGGTTGATGTCGAAATATAGCAATATTTAATCATCAAACCTAATTTGTAGATGTAGCATCATTAGCTGTATAGCCATAGTGTATAGCCATAACATATTCTCTCCCACCATTGCCAACTCTTCACACTGCTCATTTCATTATTATTTTCATCTTTATGATTATTGCACCTTGCATTTATTCCCAGTTGTTGTACTGTTGTGTTCTTTTGACGTAGAGACTGGAGATCCATTGAATCGAGAAGTCATGGCTTCTGATATGAGAGTAATCACATTAATCAATTAAGTAATTCATTGTTGTCCTCCCTAAGGACTGGTGCCCCTTTCAATGACAGCAAACTCTAAATTGTGGTATTCACAATACACTAGTGCCAAAGGAAAGTGTTGCTTTCATGAGAAAATGAAGCGCTGAAAATATTCTACATGAAGTGTACATTGCATCTCTTACGACGCAGTTCGGTGGCGTGATCTACAGATTCAGCCTCTCGTCCATTTTTCACGTATTCTGTGCACATCTCTCAACAAACACAGACAGATAAAAGACCTGTTCTTTTCTATGTCTAGTCTGGATCTGAATATGACACTTTTTTTTTTTTTAACATTTTAGCAGCTGCATGTGGAGACAGAGACATTGTACTGACATTTTCTGTCAAAAAGTAATTGATTAATTAATTAATAATGAAGAGAAATCTAACATTCCAGTAACAATTTATGACTCATCCTTTGGAAATAACTGCACAGAGCTCTCATTTGTTGGTTTGTGGCCTTTTATCCATCATGGACTCAAAGTGGGACCGCCCTCTGGGACTCTGGTCTGTAAACCTACACTACTGCAGCCTCTGTTGAAGACTCAATAACCAACTCCCAATTCAGGGGGGAATGAGGCAGAGCCTTCACACAGACACATAACAGAGTAAGAGTAGGTTGGGGGAGGGTGTTGGTGCGGGATGGGAATTGTGTATGACATTAAACCCTGCAACACTGGTCTCTACGGTAACAGTCAATGATAATTATTTGGCTCTGACCTCGGGGTCCAGGGAAACCCTTGATTCCGGCGGGTCCTGGTTTTCCTGTCTCTCCTTTGATTGGGACACACATGGTATCTCCTGGAGGCCCTGGGGGCCCTTTACATCCTGAGGGGACACACAGGAGGGTTTTCAACACAGCTGAGGTGAGATCTGTGTCAGCAACATGTTTCATTGTTTATTAACACTACTGTACTGAATTCATGCAGTTAATACAAGGAGTACAGTACTGCGGCAGGGATTATAGTACTGCAGGGATTATAGTACTGTAGCAGGGATTATAGTACTGCAGCAGGGATTATAGTACTGCAGCAGGGATTATAGTACTGCAGCAGGGATTATAGTACTGTAGCAGGGATTATAGTACTGCGGCAGGGATTATAGTACTGCAGGGATTATAGTACTGTAGCAGGGATTATAGTACTGCAGCAGGGATTATAGTACTGTAGCAGGATTATAGTACTGTAGCAGGATTATAGTACTGCAGCAGGGATTATAGTACTGCAGCAGGGATTATAGTACTGTAGCAGGGATTATAGTACTGCAGCAGGGATTATAGTACTGCAGCAGGGATTATAGTACTGTAGCAGGGATTATAGTACTGTAGCAGGGATTGCAGTGCTGCAGCAGGGATTATAGTACTGCAGCAGGGATTATAGTACTGCAGCAGGGATTATAGTACTGCAGCAGGGATTATAGTACTGTAGCAGGGATTATAGTACTGCAGCAGGGATTATAGTACTGTAGCAGGGATTATAGTACTGTAGCAGGGATTGCAGTGCTGCAGCAGGGATTGCAGTACAGTAATAGTATCTGTAGTAGTATCACTTAGCATTTACCCTTCTCTCCTTTTGGCCCATCACATCCTTGAGCTCCATCTCGTCCATTGAACCCTCTCTCTCCTGTCCATCCTGGCGCTCCAGTGGCCCCAGTCTGTCCTGAAGCCCCTTGCACTCCATACGTGCCTTGGGGTCCCAACAGACCTGAAATAGAGTGTCTTTCAGAGAAATTGTGTCATCAGGAAACATTTAAACACAGGTGTGTTGGTGGGAGGAGCTCACCTTTCTGACCGTCGGGCCCTGGCAGTCCAGAGTCTCCAATGGGGCCAGAGGGGCCCTGGGGCCCCGGGTATCCTGGGACACCTGGAGAACCTGGTTTCCCTAAAGGGCCTTGAAGGCCAAAGCCTGGAGGACCCACCTCCCCAGTCTCACCTTTCTCTCCCTGAAAACCTGAAAATTAAACATGATGTCACCACAGATTAACAGACAGCACTGAAACTTTAATATTTTTCTACAGAGAAGAAAGAAGTCATACTGATTAAGTTTTATTTTAACAACGAGCTTCTCTTAAATATGTAATGTAACATGAAGTAAAGTAAAGAGTTTACCTGGGGGTCCAGTGGGTCCCTGAGGGCCAAAGGGGCCCCTGGAACCGGGTTTCCCTATGTCACAGAGGCCAGGTGAAGGACCTGGGGGACCAGTGATACCTGGGGCTCCATCCTGCCCTCTCTGGCCATTCGCTCCAGGGCCCCCGGCCAGACCCTGGACTCCTGGACAAACACAGAAAACAAGTGAGGTCTTATCACAGCAGAACAGAGGAGACGTAGCAGGAATGAGTGTGGATCAGATCAGATCAGATCAGATCAGATCAGATCAGATCAGAACAGAACAGATCAGATCAGAACAGAACAGATCAGATCAGATCAGAACAGATCAGATCAGAACAGATCAGATCAGATCAGATCAATTCAGTTCAGTTCAGTTGAGATTAGATAAATTCAGTTCAGTTCAGTTCAGTTCAGTTGAAATCAGATCAGTTCAGTTCAGTTCAGTTGAAATCAGATCAGTTCAGTTCAGTTGAGATCAGATCAGTTCAGTTCAGATAGTTTCAGATCAGATCAAATCAGATCAAATCACCATACTTGACTTCCTCTCACAGTCGACTCTTTACTTCTTCCTCTTACTTGGGTTTTTCCCGCGATCTTTCATTAATATTCTGACACATTTTCAGGATGATGAACAGGTTGTACCTGGACCACTGTACAGGTGTGTGAGGGTGTAACACCCTTAGTTTCCATAACATATTCTCTCCCACCATTGCCAACTCATCACACTGCTCATTTCATTATTATTTTCATCTTTATGATTATTACACCTTGCATTTACTCTGTAAATAGTAGTTATATAAACTCCTTTATTTACACCCAGTTGTTGTCCTGTTCTATTCTTTTGACTTAGAGACTGGAGATCCATTGAATCGAGAAGTCATGGCTTCCGATATGAGATTGATAAATTTGGCAATGAAGTAATTCATTGTTGTCCTCCCAGAGGACTGGTGCCCCATTTCAACGAGAGTAAATTCTAAAATATGGCTTTCATCTCAGGTCTAGTCATTCACCTTGTACTCCGTCTATGCCGGGGGGACCAGGAACTCCTTTAGGTCCCTGAGAGCCCAGTGGTCCTGGGAAGCCAATGGGTCCTGAGGGTCCGACATCAGAGTCTCCTGCTGGGCCCCTGAGCCCAGGATAGCCTGGAATCCCTGGAGAGCCTGTACACACACAGTTAAACATCTGATGAGTCAGTTTCTATTCTGGGTTCTCATGTTCATACCTGAACAAGTTCTCAGAGGGAAAACCTTTTTCATCAGCCTGGTCCTCTGCGCAGGGACACAACTTCTGTTACACCTGTTCTTCATCCATGTGTTTACATGCAAGAAACTAAAGCAGCATAACCGGTGTGTTGTTAGTGGACATTGTGAACAGGTGAAACAGGAAGTTGACTGTGGATGTTGAGTTCACTGACTGAGCCTGTGTAGCTCACACCTGCAGATCGTATCAGATGAAGGTCAACAGTTGGAGCTCTGACCAGGGTTAGCTTCAGGACTTTCTTCCTGTTTACTTTCTCTCTCCCACCTCAGACACATCTCATAATGAGAGCCGAGAACACTCTCACCTGACTTTTACTGATGTGTTTTGGTTAGTTTAGACTGTTTTTCACTTCCTTTTCCCTCTGAGACTCATTTATTTGTCATAATTGCTGTGAAGTCTTGAGTTATGGCTAGAAACTGTTTTGTGCGGTCACAGTGACCTTGACCTTTGACCTTTGACCACCAAAATCTAGTCAGTTCATTCTCGAGTCCCAGTGGATATTTGTGCAAAATGTTAAGGGATTCCCTTAAGGAGTTCTGGAGATATTGCATTCACAAACCCAAAACCTTGAGGCCTGGTGAAAGCTTTTACCAAATTTGAAGAAATTCCCTCAAGGTGTTAGGGAGATATTGTTTTCACATGGCCTAAACCACATTTAGTGAGGTCACACTGACCTTGACCTTTGACCTTTGACTACCAAGATCTAATCAGTTCATCGTTGAGTCCAAGTGAATGTTTGTGCCAAATTTGAAGAAGTTCCTTCAAGGCCTTATTAAGATATCGTATTTCACGAGAATGAGACAGACGGACAAACTGAAAGCAATAAGCCTCTGACTCTGACTGTCGCCAGCGTGGAGACATAATATATCTAATATAGACCTAATTGTTCACAGAATAAATGACAAAAGAGCGTTAAGTTATCTCACCCTTCTCATGTGTTGAACTCTGTTCGTGCTAATGACCGCTGAAGGAGGTTGCAAACATTCATTCGTGAGTTAAACTTATTAACCAGCAGCTGCTGGACAACAGACAGGCAGGGAAAGACTGAGCGTGTGTTTGTTAGCATGTGAAGTGGGATGCGATTTATTTTATATGGTGTGTTATTTTTCAGATGTATGCCTCAGAATCTTTGTAGTTTTCAACAGAGTGAATGTTTTTGTGATTAATTCACTTTGTTACTTCATCTCAGACAAGGGTCTAGACGTGTTTCATTGTCATCTTTGGTTCCTCTGACACTTTTGTTTTATGGGACACAAAACAAGTAATGCCAAACCTTGAGATCACCACAAACAATTTGCTCCAGAATTAATTTGAGACTGGATACAGGCCACTTTCACTGAAGGGCCTATGCAGTTGGTTTGGTCACAATACGACTGCTGTGTTCTGGTCAAATGAATCCAACCAAGGGCGAGAAACCACCAGACTCTGATTCAACCAGACATGCTTTCATGGCTGAGTCACTGATTCAGAAAAATGGGTCCAGATGGGTCAGAACAGATGGTTTTGGTGTCATTTGGATCTTTGATCTATAAAACTACCGAGGTAAGACTCAGGTGTAAAGTAACCACTGACAGTGACTGTACCTGGATCTCCTCCGTAACTGAAGCCTTCAGATCCTTCTTCTCCAGTATCTCCAACAAGTCCTGGAGGCCCTGTAGGAGCCGGAGGCGAAATATGTAAAGATACTGTTATAGACAATCTACAGACATCAGGAGGTGTGACAGGTGTGCTCTGGTACCTTGTCGTCCAGGTAGTCCAGGAAGTCCAGACTGTCCTTTTTCTCCTTTAATTCCATCAGGCCCAGTGATGCCACGAAAACCTGAAGGACCTGGGAGTCCTGTGTAACCTGGAGACACAGACAGGTGGTCAGGCAGGTGAACAGGAAGTCAGACACACAGGTGGTTAGACAGGTGAACAGACAGACAGATGTTATGGGTGGTGTTTACCTGCGTTCCCAGTGTCTCCCTTCTCTCCTGGGGGGCCGGGGTTTCTGGGTACACAGGGCAGAGTGTCACCTGCAGGAAGAGGACCAGTCAAACAGGTAGTGGGAGGATTCATTGAGAGTTTAAATGAGGAGTTCTGGGAGAGCTAATGAAACATTGCTGGAGCAGGTTTTCACAGTACTTTAATGTTGACTTCAGATTGATTCTTACCAGTAGCCCCTTTTGGCCCTGGGGGACCCAGGATTCCTGGAGCTCCCGGCTCCCCAGGGGGCCCACGCTGTCCTATTGCTCCACCTACATCTGCTCCTGGAGAGCCTGGAGGTCCTGATGGTCCCTTTGGCCCTAAAAACCCTGGGAAGCCTCTGTCTCCAGGAGAGCTGGTGAAACTGTCACCCTGAACAGAAACAGGAGTCAGAACAGCTGGACCAGGAGCATCATCCAGCCAGAGGTGCTGCAGCTTTCATCACAGCAACAATGTGAAAAAGCTTCCTGGTTTTACAGTTACTGTTTTACCAGTGGTGGAGCTGAAACTGAGTAATGATGAGTAAATGCTCCCCACAGATGTACATGGATCTATCATTGACTTCCTGTGATACCGAAGAAAACCTGATGGTTGTGGGTCAGGTGGTCAGTTAGACGGAGTGGCTCTTGTCTATGACTTCTAAGCATCAAAATAATAATAATTTTTTTTTAATGACATGATCTTTAAAATATTAAAAATGTTAAGAAGTATTTGTTTGCTATTTCAGTCTGATTGTACGTTAAAAGATCACATCCATGCCAAAAACTGGAGTATCAACATGAAAAGCTGGTTAGCAGCAGGAACAGTTAAAAGGAAAGATGGTGAATCTGTCATATCTCTCCTCTGTCACAAAAAAACTGAGCCTCCCCTGTTCTCAGTTCAGTCCTGTTGTTTGATTGTTATCATTAAAATAAAAAGTGCTCTGAGACATTATTCTTACAGGGTCGGATGTGGACTGTCAAGATTTTTGAGATTTTCAAGTGGGTCATGAGTTGGAAAAGGTTGGGAACCACAGCTATAGAGAAAAGTCAGGGAGTCATTAAAATGTAAAGGGTTAATTTTCTGTGAGGAGGAATGAGATCAAGAACATTCATTAGATGAGGATGTAGTTTAGTTATGTTCTGTACATTAGTACAGAACTCAAGAGCTGTGAAATCACCACTAACTTCATGTCAATCTGATGTTCAGCTCTCTGTCTCTGGACTCCTCCATCCTCATCACTAACCATTCTGTTTCTGAGAAACTCTTTTTAACCCTTTCTATACTTGTACTACACTAACCTGTGCTGTGAGTTCACCTGGAGCATTTGACTCACCTGGGGACCAGGGTTACCAGGGGCGCCAGGGAGTCCATCACGTCCTCTTCTCCCAGAGAATCCTTGTCTGCCTGGGGGGCCGTACTGGCCAATGTTTCCTTTCTCACCTGGAGACAAACATCCAATCAGAGCCACTGATACAATGACACAAAATCACAGCTAAAGTCACATTAATTCATCTTCCTGATTTCTGCCTGATCACAAACACCTCACATTACCAACATCTGTATCAGTATTTCTTTTTTTTATTATATATTTTTTGGGCTTTTATTGGACAGAGACAGGAGAGAGACAGGGAGAGGGGGAATGACACGCAGTAAAGGGCCGTCCGATGCGGGATTTGAACCGGGGCCTGCTGCAGCGAGGACTGTAGCCTCTACACATGGGGCTCAACCTACTGCGCCACTCAACGCCCCATGTATCAGTATTTCTAAGGGGTCTTGGAACGTTTATGGCTGAACGGGATTAATGAAGAAAAAAACAAGCATAATAAATCAGATTACGATTATTATTGGTCTTAGATTGTGGGTATACACCATTTTGCTTTGTGCAAATATAAACTTTTTAAATGGTACATGTACATGTTAAAAGTTTATGTATGCAGATGATCAGATGATTTTGTTTGATTTTTAGAAACAACACACAAAATAAACAAATAGGGACATAAAACAGGAAGTGGGACTGCAAAAAAATAAATCTTTAAAATTGAAGAAAGAGACATTGTTTGACATAAGTGGTGTACTGGTGTGTAGAGTTCAGGAGAGGTGAGACAGGTGTGCAGACAGGTGACAAACTCACCTATTCTATCCACCACAATGAAATCTCCTTTCTGACCCTTTACCCCTTTGACGCCTGGAAATCCACCCAGACCCTACAGACACAAAAAAAATAATAAATAAAACAAAACCACAACACAAAAAGAACAAACACGCAAAAAGAATCAATGAACTTTGGGTTACTGATACGACCTCTGACCCTGGTGTTTGGTAACTCACCTGTTCTCCAGTATCTCCAGTATCTCCAGGTAAACCTTTCTCTCCTCTCTGCCCTGGGGCCCCTGGGACTCCTGGAAACCCCTGATTTCCCGAGTCACCCACAGGGCCGGGGGGGCCCCTTAGTATTAAAGGAGGGCCACAATTGCAGGCACCATTAGAGCCTATAACACGTAGGTAGATTTAAAAATAGAAAGTCAGGTTGTGGAGGTCCTCAGGGAAAATCTTTCCACTTAACCTCACATCAGGGATAACAACATGCTGGAGGGAAGCACTGCCAACACAAAACTGAAGCTGGATTGCTATCTGTCTATTAATTGGTTGCTGGACTTCAGGAACGAGGGTCTCGTATAATCTGAGCTAGTCCTATCCAAAAGGGATAAGAGAGGATGAGAGAGTGAGAGGAAGGTCTTTATTCCATTGTTTCATCTGTTAAAGCTCCATCTTTTCCTCTTCTTCTGTGTTTTATCTGAAGTGTTGATCCATAAGAAGATATGTTTGCGGTTTTAAGAACCAAGAACCATCTCAGTGTAGTTTTACATCTCCTCTCAAGTTTCTCTCCACAGCGCTAGTAACAAGGTTGGTGAGCCAATCTGGGGCTTTGGGCGTGGCTGAGGGTGGTGACTGTTTTGTTGTGACATCACAAAGTTACAGAAGTCCTGACGGCTGGTTTTAAGGCTGATTTTCTGAATACAGGCTGTGTGCATTTCTCTGTGGACTGAGGCTTTAATACTTTCACAGTATTAAAATAAAACCTAGACCTGCTTTATAATCAAACAACACATGGACAGAGACCTTTATATATGGAGCTTTAAATCCTCAGTCAGAAATGTGTCTGTACTTAGGTTTCCATCCAAATCTAATTTTAACCTCATTTTCAGAAAATGTACAAATAAAATATAAATTAATGCATGTTTCCATCCAGTCTGTTATGTGACTAGTACTGTGCAATACTTTTAAGCACTTGAGAAACTACCTTGAAAAACTATGTGCAGATGTCCCAAGTAAAACTGGTGTCATTTTAAAGGCAAAGGGGAGTCACAGCAAATACTGATCTGATTTAGGGATTTAATTTTTACTGGACTTTGGATGAAATTCACTGAGAAATCAAAACTATTCGTGGATTTATTTTGAAAACTTCCTCACTTTACTTTTATTGTCTAAAACCTTTGCACAGTGCTGTACATTCCGACCAATATCGTATTTTCACCTATCATGACTACAGTAACTGTCCTCACCCAAATTCAAAAGTCAAGTCAGAGTTCTTGTCATTATTTGCAGGGTTCTGCATGGTCATACCGACATTAGAGATCTATTGCAGCCCTTTGTCTCCAGCAGGCCTCTGAGGTCTCATTGGGGTTTGTTGGTTGTTCCCAACTCTAGGCTCAACAGTAAAGGACAATGTGCTTTGTAATGTTTATAAAGACCCGAGGAAAGTCTTGCACAATAGGAGGATTCTTCCAGTGATCCAGGTGGTGTCAGTCTGATGTGATGACATCACAGACACATGAGAACCAGTGATACGAAACTTCCCACTCAACATTTCATTGGTCTAGAAAATAGCAATCAATTAAGAATCAATCAGTCTAGACAATGACCTTTAAACCCTGGGAATCCCTGATCCCCTGGTATTCCCTGTTGACCCAGGTCTCCTGATTCTCCTGGGGCCCCGGGAAGACAGTAACGACCTGAGGAGAGAAACAAGTGGTAAGTATGTCAGCATTCAGTGATCTCTGCTGATTACAATGATTGATATGTTATAGGCATGTCTGAAGTTAAAGAACAGGTGAACAAGAGTTCTCTGGTACCTGGACTTCCTGGTTCTCCTTTCAATCCTCTAAATCCGGGATATCCTGGTTTTCCAGGTTCTCCAGGTGTGGGTCCATCTTTATAGACCGGACCTGGATCTCCTCTCTCCCCTTTGGATCCTGGAACTCCGCTCGGACCTACAATACCTGCTGGACCTGAGGAGGAACCATCAGAGAACTTTATTCATCTTATGCCACCTAAACACATTTCACCTTCACTGTCACTGTCAGAACACATGATGCTGCCTTGCTCATAGGCTGACCAGGTATGGAGAGGCCGGGGGCTCCAGGAGGACCATGCATTCCCATCAGCCCCATGTCTCCTTCGGGGCCGCTCAGTCCGGGGGGCCCGCTGCCTCCAACATCACCTTGAAAACAGGTGGCAGTTAGTTGACATCATACCAAACTGATGACATCACACCAAAGTGATGACATCATACCAAGCAGACAAGGACAGAATCTGTTGATTGATCACCAATGAGCTGATCAATCAGTTTGTATTGATCCATACCTGTGTGTGTAACATCTACCTCCTGAGGGAGGCCTTTAGGACCTGGATCTCCCATCATGCCCTGGGAACAGACAGATTCATGACAGACGATATAATCACAGGCAGGTGCTCAGATGTCCTCCAACAAGGATCATACGTCAGTTTCATTATAGAAGATACAGCAGGTGTTAGAGGAGGGGCAGTCAAACACCTTAGGTGTCTGGATTTACCTGTCTCTGATTGGTCAGGACAGAAACATTACAGACAGAAAAAAATGACTGACCTTAGGACCTTCTCGTCCAATCAGACCTGGGAGGCCTGGACTTCCTTGAATCCCCTGAAAACACATAGACACACACACTTTTAGAACAAGGAAATCCTGGTTTCTGATTGGCTGGCGGGTGTACATCATAGGAGGAAACCCAGGACACAACTTCAAATTATCACATAATGCTCTTCTAGAAATTCTCAAACCAGAGAAATCTGTGATTTTAATCAAATAAACACATGTCATTTGGTTGCCTGTCAATGACATCATATCCCCTTTGCTCATCTATACCATGTAATATAGGTTTTTGTGCATGTAAATGGTCTACACAGTCTCAAGGATCAAAGTTTACACCACAGGGAGTAACTCTTACAGGGTTGGTTTGTTTGGTTTTCCTTTGTATGAAACGCCCTGTTGGGGTCCCGACATTACTTCCATTTAGGGCTGGGAAATAAAACGTTAGCAATGATCATGCGAAATTATTTTCCTGGATAGAAACATTAAAAATGTTGGATAAATGTTCAATATAATTCATTTCCATGCTTATAGCACGCCCACAAATGAATCACAAACGGCCAATCATGTCGCAGGAATAGAGGTCTGCATTGTGCAAGTTAGGATGCATGGTGAGAGGTATAAATACAGGACAGCACGTGACATTATTTACAGATGCACGCAGTGGCTGATGGGCTAGAAGCAAATAAGGTGAAATGAGTGACACCGCAGAAAAAGCAGAACACAGCTAAGAGGATGAAAATATCGTCAACAAGAGAGGCCATTGGTGGACATTTTATGTTTGAGATTATGTTTGGATTGTTTTATTTTGTAGTTTGTTTCCTTGTGTGTCTCAATGTTTTTACTTCCTGTCTTTGTCCTGTTTCCCTCCTTGTTGATTGTCTGCCCCGCCCTAATGTGTTTCACCTGTCTTCAATCACCCTTGCCTCTCTTGTGTCTATTTATTCTCTGTGCTCCCCAGTGTCTGTGTCAGTTTGTCTGTAATTGTCCTGTGTGTTACCTGTTGTTATCCCCTGTGGTTCCTTGTGTTTTGGCCTGCTGTTTTTGACCCCTGTGTATCCCCGTGTTTCGGCTTCTGTTCGATTGGTTCACCAGTGTTTTGTAAGTAGTCACTTTTTTTTGTTTTGTTATTAAAACATTTTTTGCACTAATCCCTTGTGTGGTTGCATTTGGGTCCAGCCTTACTCCCAAGACGTGACACTCTCAACTTCAGTAGTTTGGAAAAGTTTTGGCTATTTACAGTCCGGCAAAAAAAAAGAGCAATGCACACTGCAAACTGTGCCGGAGACCGGTTCCATCAAAGACAGGCAACTCCACAAACCTGTTTCATCATTTGAAACAATATCACCCGTTAGAACACACCAGAAAGTAAGAAATTAAAGGCCAAAATGAGCGCCGGGCCAGTACCCAGTGCAAGTCTTCTTTGTCTATTCATTTATTATCCAGTCTGATCATGTTACATGTGTGCTGTATCACACCGCAGAACTTAATTTTTTCTATTTACTTTGTTGAGTAAAAAGGACTGAAAAGGATCTGTTTTTGTCATGTTCTGACTAAATAGAACAGTTTGAAACCACAATTGACTGAAAGAAATAAAGATGTGCCATTTATTGTGATAAATATCGATATTGATTGATATGTACATTTTTATCGTGATAACAATTTTGGCCATATTGCCCAGCCCTAGGTTCAGGACTTTTGCTCAAAATGATAAGGCAGAACTGAAGCCGTCACAACCATTTGTTTACACAAGACATGAGCAACAGGTCATTGCCATGGTTGTTGCCGCCAAGCTGAAGCTGACCAATCAGAGCCCAGTGTGCTTCAGTGGGAGGAGGGGGGCCTTAGAGAGCCCTGAGCTCTAACAGAGCGTTTCAGACAGAGGGTGAAGAGTACAGTATAAAATGTACAGCAGAAGAAGAAAAATGTCTTTTCAGAACATTAAAGCATGTAAATCTATTTTAGTCGACACCAAGAATGAAATGAACACTAGAAATGGTCATAATAAGTCCTCTTTAAGCTGCATTTTCATGATACTCTTGTTAGATCTTGGTTATGTTTAACTATATATTTTAACCAGAAGAAGGATTTCCATCATTGGATGGATCTCAGCATCCCCAAGAGAGCCGATGCCAGGGTGCTGGAGAGGAGACTCCCACTGATTGTCGAACCTCAGATTCAGGATGAGCAATGCGGATTCTGTCCTGGCTGTAGAACAGAGGACCAACTCCTTCCCCTGGCAAGGTTACTCAAGGGGTCATTGAGTTTGCCCATCCAGTCTACATGTGCTTTGTGGACTTGTGGGGGGTACGGGGTCCCGGGGCCGTTGCTACAAGCTATCCGGTCCTTGTATTACAAAAGTGTAAACAAGTATTCTCAGCAGAAAGTCAAACATGTTCCCTGTGGGTATTGAACTCTGCCAGGGTTGTCCATTGTCACCAATCCTGTTTGTGATTTTCATGGACAGGATTTCAAGGCACAGTCTGGGTGGAGGAGTGTGTCCAGTTTGGGAGCCTCAGAATTCCCTCCTTGCCATTTGCAGGTGATGTGGTCCTGTTTACCTCGTCAGACCAGGTCCTTGAGCATGCACTGGGGCAGTTTGCAGTTGTGTGTGAAGTGGTGGGGATGAGGGCCAGCACCTCCAAGTCTGAGGCCATGGGTCTCTGCTGGATTGCTCTCTTTGGGTTGGGATGGAGTTTCTGCCCAAAGTGAAGATGTTTAAGCATCTTGGGTGTTCATGATTGTGGGTAGGATGGAGATTCAAAGGCGGATCGGTGCAGCGTCAGCAGTAAAGTGGGCATTGTACCGGACAGTTGTGGTGAAGAGCCAGGAGAGCCAGAAGGCAAAGCTCTCAATTTACCAGTCAGTCTTTGTTCCAACCCTCACCTCTGGTCATCAGCTCTGGGTAGCAACTGACAGAATGAGATCATGGATACAAGCAACTGAAATGAGTTTCCTCCGCAGGGTGTCTGGGCTCAGGCTGACATCCAGAGGGAGCTCAGAGTATGTCGCTGCTACTTCGTGTCGAAAGGATCCAATTGAGCGGGTTAGGATGAGCACCTTCCACTGGAGGTTTTCCAGGCACGTCCCACTGATAGGAGGCTTCGGGGTAGACCCAGAACACACTGGAGAGATTATATATCTCATCTGGCCTGGGAACACCTCGGGATCCCCCAGGAAGAGCAACATGTTTCACTTATTTAGGTGGAACATTGTGAGCAGTGTCCTTATGACAACTAATTCCCCACAAAAAGAAGACCACAAAAAAGTTATGACGTATGTCTCTCTGTGATTGCACATGAGCCGAATCTTCATCAAAACTTTTCCAGCTTGTAAGGCTGCAGCTCTGAGGTTGTTGTTGTTTCCCATAGTGAGGGGGATTTTGGAAACAGTAACAGGCAGGGGAAGCAGAAAGGCTGCCTGAAATAGCCACCCAATGGCAGGTTTATACCCACAGCTTACATCCCATGAGTCACATTAACTTCAGCTCAGCTCACAGCCCTTCTGAGACCTCCTGTGTCCACCAAACAGTGTCAGGGAAACACAGATTTTTAATGTGAAACTTCTTAATTCAGTGTTTCTATTGGTTATATTCCCCTGGTGTGTTTGTTAATTCAGCTGCTGGTAAAAACCTCCTGAACCACTGACACTGAAGGAATCCAAACCAGGAGAAGCTGACGACAATGGTGGTGAAGACAACAACTCCCATGATCCCACACTACTTCATGACATTGCCAAACTCGTTACAACATGATGATTTTTCAGAAAAGATTTGCTGATGATTTGACAACTAGTCCTTTTAGGTTTGAAGCACAAAACAAGTTCTCTAAAGACAAATCAGCTCAAAGTCACTTTGACACTAGTTTCATATTATTGTTATTTTTTAGTGTGCTGTGTTGACTCACCTTGAATCCTCTCTCTCCGAGCAGACCGGGGATGCCAGAAAATCCCTGAAACACACAAACACATCACGTTTACATGGACACTGATGTTTCATCAGTAACCTGAATATAATGATCAGATTAACTGTTAATCAATCTATCACAGATCGTCCATCTTGTCTGACTGATTGGTTTGTACTTTCTTTATACCACAACAGGTGTCATCACAGTCACTTCTTTGTGCTGATGCGAACAGGTTGGTTTTAAGATTGAAGACAAACACTGAAACTGCAGCCAGAGTCAGCTGAGACAAAGGTGATCTCAGAGTCTCCGGTCTTCTCAAGAAATGATTTTCCAAGACATTTTCAGAGGCAGGAGGAAGGGATGTCAGGGATCACACTCTCTACTGACAAGTTCCTCTATATGGACGTCTCCTTTAAAACATACAAGACTGAGTGAAGGTTCAGACTCTTCTCCATCATCATCATCAGGGAGTGTCTGATTGGTCCAGATTCATCCTGCAGCAGGACAGTGAGTCCAGACACCCAGAGTCATAAAGAACTATCTTCAGAGACCAGAAGATCCAGGAGTCCTGCAGCAGATGGTCTGGCCCCACAGAGTCTTGATTTCAGCGTCATGGAGTCCGTCTGGATCATATGAAGAGACTGAAGAACTAAGGCAGGTTCTCCAAGAAGCTGGATCAAACTACCTGACAAGAACCTGAAGACTATACCCTGTTCTGTACCCAGGACTCCTCTGGACCTGTGACTTCTCTGAGTGAGGAACGTTCAGCACTGAAACCCTTAGTGAATTACTCTTGGACCAAGAACTATGCAGTGTTTCCTCTAGGATTTTTTTCAGCAGTGGGGGGGCATGCTCTCCTCCACTTTGTTTAACAACTCCTCCCTGTCTAATGTTACTTGTCTAATAAGATTACATTAAAAGTGTGAGTAACGTAACGCTAACAGCCTTATATAATTTACACTCACATCACATCTGATTACAAGTGTGAACATTAAAATACTATTTTTTACCGAGTCAGTAAAAGGCTTATGATGCTACCTGACTAGCGTCTTCTTCATCTGTTGTCTTTCTCTTCTTAGAGAAGTATCTGAACAAGTTCATCTGAAAATGCAGTCAGCAGTTAAAACATAATGACGTGTAGATATTAGCTTAATGCTATCAATTAGTTTACCCAAGTTAGCGTCACTGAGTTGGCTAATAAGTCTACCTTTTCTCCGGTAATTCGCTGCCTTATTCCTCACGACTACACTTCTCTGACTCTCACCTGGTGCCTGACGTGACGTCACTTTCAAGGCCGCGCTCTCGCGAGTAATTAACTCCAATAGGATCCCCCAACCACCCCACTCCCTCCCTCCCTCCCTCCCCTCCCGCCGCTGTTGCACTCATCATCACACAGGCTGTGCTGTGAAGGTGGAGAGATGTGGCGGTGGTGCATTTGCGACATTTAAAAAAAGAAAAAAAAAAAAAAAGAAAAGAAATTTGAAGGCGTGGCGGCTATGATTTAGCAGTGGCGGGCCGCCACAGAGGAAACACTGCTATGGAGTCTTAACGTAGTTTCCACTAACTCTGACAGTCGGCTTGAGGATGTTTTCTCAATACGACCGGAAGGTCTGAAAGGTTTCAAGTTTTCCAGGTTTACCAGGATGTGTGACGACCCTGGAATATAGAATTTATTTGACTGGGACTGATCAATAATGCAAAAATGATAATAATGATAATAACGTGAAGATGGATAAGTACTCACTCTGGGCCCAGGGAACCCAGGAACCCCTTTCTCTCCTTTGATTCCTGGGAGAGAGTCCATGCCCTGAAACACACACACACACCAGTGAATACTGTCCAACTGTAGAGCAAGTCAGCATCAGAACCCAGTGTTCCTTCAGACAGATGCTCCAGATGTTTGATCAGAACTTACCCGCAGTCCCTCAGCTCCACAGACTCCTTTAATCCCTCGATGGCCCTGAGGAACCAACACAACCCGCCATTAGAACCCAACTGTAGCAGAACTACATGAGGACCACAGTAGAACAACTGTAATCTGACAGGCTGTATGAGCCGAAGTCCCACCCACCTTTTCTCCTTTGATGTACAGGTCTTCTGGAGGGTCGACGTACTCAAACGGCCCCGGGGGCCCCTGGAGGCCCTGATCCCCCTGTGGATTACACAGTTAACACCTGTCACTAGTTGACCAGTTAATTCAAGTAACAGTAAAAAGTAAACTGACTCTTGCTCTTGTAGCCCTGCCCCCTCGCTGATGTCACAGCAGGTGTTTTTCAGCAGTTATCAGAATGCAAGCACCTGCAGTGATGTCATGTAGGGGGCGTGGTCAGAAAAAAACAGTGTTTGTACCTCGTCTCCTTTCTGTCCAGGGAGAGATCGACCTTTTTCTCCCTGAAACACAAACACATCACATTGAGGTTAAAACTGAGTGTAAATGTTCAGATGTTTTACAGTATATTTAAAAATCTATTCAAACTTAATAACCTGTGTTGACAAACTCACTGCAATTCACAATTGCAATCACAACACGAGAGGAGATTGTTCAGAGATCAGTGTCTCGTGATAAACTGACTTCATGTCCACAGATTCTCAGTGTCAGTGTACAGATTTTAATGACTGTAAGAGATCACTGTCTCTGTCGTGATCAAAGAGGTAACATTAGTAAAGATCACATGAAAAAAATAATATCCAACAGTCTCAACATAAACTGAATCCACTGAAGAAAGAGTTAAGGTTCCCACAGTTACTGAGTTAAAGTCATATCAAGTTCTCATTGAGCCTGCGCTCTGAGACCCACCACAGTCCAGACTGAGCAGAGAGCTGAGTGTGACACTGAACTCATCAGGACGACGGTGAACATGGAGGAAGAGTCAAGTTCAAACAGGAACACATCAGAAAACATATACTCTATAATGTTTCAAACTAAAGTCTGGTTCTAAATGAAGTTCAAGGTAAAACTGGACACATTAATAAAACACAGTAATATGATACTTACAGGTGGACCCCTGGAACCAGGAAGACCAGGGAGACCCTGTACAGACACAGGCACATAATACCACTAGATGTAAGAATAACAACAACAACAACAACAACAAAAACAACAACAACAATAGCCTATAACAGTTGCCTGTACTTTATCTGCATGTAACTCTGTAACTTAACTCAGAGTTAAATATGTGATTTAGTCCCAGGGGAACTAATAATAATAATAATAATAATAATAATAATAATCATTGTTGTTATTATTATTATTATTACTATTATTATTGTTGTTGTTGTTTCTGGTTTTGTTGTGACTCACGTTGGTCCCATCCAGTCCGTCTGAACCCACACCTCCTTCTGAACCAGGGAGACCCTGCTCACCCTGCAGACAGAAACACACCTGTCAGTGCTGTTCATGTGTCACATGCTATTGTTGTTTGTTGTGTGTTTGCTCTCACCTGCAGTCCAGGAAGACCAGGGGGCCCCACATCTCCCTGTGAGACACAAAGACACACACACACACTGATAGTATCAATAATCTGTGTTGTCTACTCTGAGACAAATCATCCCATAATCTGTCGTCTCCATAGAAACCACCTGCACAAAGATAGTTGATTAGTTGATCGACAGGTATTTAATAACAGATTCATCAGGAATCAGACAATTTTAAGTAAAAAAAGGTGAACTATTCCAGAGCTCCCGTCTCTCTATGTGAGTTTCTCTGTTTTCTACCACAGTCACTGAATCTCTTCAGGTCAGGACTGTTGATCATATTGTTATATTGGACCATGAGAAACTGAGAGTGGCAGTTTTCACTGATTCTTCATATTAATCAGTGAAGACAATAATCAATAGATGAATCGATTATGAGAACGATGGTTCTCTGCAGGTCCAGTATAACTGCAGCACCACAGGAACAAGTGTGTCTCTACCTGCTGCCACTTTAAAGTCACACAGACCTCATGTGCTAGAGGAGACAAGACTCCAGGTGTTATGTAACGTAAAGAAGATGAACTTACAGGTACTCCAGGGTACTGAATGAAGTACACTGCTGGATCTCCTGGAAATCCTTTCAGTCCTGGAAAACCCTGCAGAGCAAAACACAGTTACCATGGTGATTACAAAATACACCACTAAACTTTATTAGTACTACAGAACAATGATTACTTTGTATCATCAGAACACAGTAGTGATGAACTCTACTAAAAATCAATACATATTCAGAGTCTGGTGGAAAATTGATCACTTATTTACTAGTTGATAAAAACCTGAATCTATAAACTTGATGCTCTGATGAAATGAGGCATGTACAAACTTTAGACTCTAAATTGACACATAATTTAGCTTTAAGATCATTTTAAGACAGAAACAGTTCTCATCAGTGTTTGTTATTGACTGATCAGTGTCACTGACCGGTTCTCCATCACGTCCTTGTTCTCCGGGAAGTCCAGGATCTCCTCTCTGCCCTCTGGTCCCATTACATCCATCCAGACCTGGAAAACCTGGACCTCCAGCAGGACCCGGGTGTCCCTGAACACGCAAACACAAACACAAATACAAACACACACTCATAGTCTGACACAACTCCAGCTGAACCAATCAGTGGAGCCGACAGGCTACGGAGGGCGGAGTTTCTTACCGGGACTCCCTCTAAACCCGGAAAACCAAGAACACCGACACTGCCCTGAAACAACAAACAATCAGAGTCACAGGGTTCTGCACAGAACCAGTGAGAACAGCAAGAGCTGTGATTGGTCAGACAAACGAACAGGCTGTAAAGCATAAAAACAGACATCATCAGTTCAGATGAGAACCAACAGAACCAAGTTTATTCACCAGGTCTCCTTTCAGTCCTGCAGCTCCTGTTGGCCCCTCATCTCCTCTTTGGCCCTTTTCTCCTGGAGGCCCCTGAGGACCTGGGAATCCTGGGGGCCCCTGATGGCCCTGCTGCCCCAGACCACCTGGAGGACCCTGCAGAACACATGCATCACAGTTAGTACTTAAGAAAAGCTGTTAGAACCAGATAGAATCATACAGAACCTGATAAAAAGTGGTAAAACATGTGAGAACCTGGCTAAACATGTTGGGATCTGGTAGACCACGTTAGAACCTGTTAGACCTGTTAGAAACTGTTAGAATGTGATAGAAACAGTTACACCGCTGAAGAACGATGTTAAAGCCTAACAAAAATAGGTAGAACCTGTTATAACTTAGCATAATACACTGGAACCTGGTAGAACGCAGTGCAACATGTTAGAACCTATTAGAAACTGATAAAAACTGGTAGAACATATTAGAACCTTGCAAAAACATGTTGGAATCTGGTAGAACATGTTAGAACCAGTTAGGCCTGTTAAAATGTGATAGAAACAGTTACAACACCATAGAACATGTCAGAACCTGATACAACCTAATAAAAAACTTTTACAACAAATTAGTACCTGATAGAACCTGTTGGAATCTGAGAGAATCTGACCTGCTAAAAACTGGTACAACATATTAGAACCAGTTAAGAATCAGCAGAACATGTTAGAACCTGGTTCTACCTGATGGAACCTGAACCTTGTATGTGGATAACTACATGATCCAGATCAGACTGCTGGACTGTTTAAAATGAATCTGAATCTGTTGTCAGAGAAACCAGTCTGTAAACCCAAACCTGCCAAAGTGAAGTGGGTGGACCAGGACCCAGAGGTTTTCAGGTGAACCCAGTTCCAGATACAAGTGGTTTTCTTAGAATTATAATGAAAGTGTTGATATAATCCTGGTTTTATAGGAGAACAGATCAATTTAATCTGTTGGTTTATTTATCACATGTTAATTTTCATATACCATAATTAACAGAACTCAGTTTAATAAAAACTTATCATGCATTTAAAGCTGTTTGCTGAGAGAAAACATGATTCATTTTCTCAGAAGGTTTAATTTTATGACTTAAAGTCTCACATGAACTTAACCATTCACACACCAATATCACAAGACTGAACACATTCACTGTTATGCAAACACAGTGATGGAGCTCCCTGTGGAACAAAACAACAACAATATGTTTATACTGTTTATATATTAAATATGGATGTATGAATGAATGAATGATTGAATGACTTAATGGATGGATGAATGGATGAATGAATGAATATTGTTTATTAGAGTTTCCTCTGGTGTCTATCCAGTGCCCAGCCCGTATGGGCTTACAAGACACTTAACCATAAACTTGATGGCAAAATAATCAATCATCACATACACTTCATAAATGAATAACAAATCATCATATACACTTGCAAAATTAATATGAGGTTCAAATCCTTCAATTATGTTGGATACAACATCCTCTGTCTCAATAGCCAGGATCCTCCTATGAATCTTGCCAAAACAAAAGTCTCTACATTAAAAAGCCATATAACAGCATCACACAACCAAAACGGAATGAACAGGATTCTTCAACTGAATCTCGTTAAACAAATATTTCCTTAAATCAGAGTACAGAGGGCAATGGAATAAAAACTGTAATTCATCCTCAACAACCCCAGGATCACATAAAACACACAAACATTGCTCTTCAGCAGTGCCTTTGTATCTGCTTACCTCAACTGCCAGTGGTAAAGTACCAGTTCTTAACTGAGCATACAAAGACCTTTGCATTCTCAGCAGATCTAATTTTATATATGGTTCTGTATAAGAATCATCTTTCATTTGGATGTAATTTCTAAGCTTTTGCTTACTACAAATTTCTTGTTCCCATTCTTCTTTATAAGCATTAAACATTTTTTGTTTAGCTGTTTTTATATTACATTACAAATTATTCCTAAATATTAAATTTATATCAGCAATGGACAAAACAGTTTCGACCTCTCGTGTCCAGGGATGACTGTGTGTTCGGTCCCAGTTAAAAACCTTTTTTTCTGAACCAGCTGATTCCACAACCTCACGAGTTCACCTCTCTGTGTCTTACAAGACACGGCTCCCATCTCGTATCACCTTCAATGGCTCGCTTAGCGGTGAATTTGTGTCCCCCAAGAAAACATCTAATGGCTCGGTTCTGGATTGCATTACTGTCAGGGGAATCCTGAAAACCCCATACTACTGCCGCATATAATAAAGTTGTGCCTACCATTGAATTATAAAGTTTTGAAAAGATTGAGAAACTAAGGCCTGGTAAAAGCTTTATTTTGTTCATCACCGATCTTAGCCCTCCCAGCTGAATCTGCCAAGACTTTAAAACTCATATGTTCATTGGAGACCAAACCAAAGTATTTATAGGAACTGGTGTACTTTAGAAGTGTTGAGCCAAATTGAAAAATGTGCTTGCTTTGTTGTTCACACTGCTTTCTAAAGTGTATTATTTGTGTCTCCATTTACTAGTCCATACATTCAAGATATTTAACATTTTTTGTAAATGTATCTCTGTCTCTGCAATCAACACAATATCATCTGCATACAGCAGAACAGTTAAATTAATAATGTCAGTTAGTATACCTAGGTTGGCTTGCATAAGTTCTAAATGCCAAATCATTTACATAATGGGCAAGTAATGAGAGAGAACATCTCCTTGCTTCACTCCATATGGAGTGGGAAACCACTCTTAAGAGGCACTAACGTGTAGTGTTGCTCCGTGACCAAAGGAGGGCAGTGTGACACAACCACACACACACACACACACACACCCACACACACACAGAGGTTGTGTGTTTGAACAGCAGTCAGACAGTCAGGATGTTAAATCAGATGGAATGTTCCTTTAAATCAGCAGACATAAGATTAGAGTGAAATACACACATTTATACACACGCACACACACGCGCACACACACACACACACACACACACACACACACATACACAACAGACACACGAACGCACGAACACACACACACACACACACACACACACACATACACACACACAATCACTGGGCCTCATGGAAACAATTTTTATATTCTTCTCCTCCTCCTGTCTGTGCCTTTAAGGTTCAGTGGGTTTACCTAACCACCTGTACATGATGGGTTTAACTAACCACCTGTACATGATGGGTTTAATTAACCACCTGTACATGAGGGGTTTAACTAACCACCTGTACATGAGGGGTTTAATTAACCACCTGTACATGAGGGGTTTAACTAACCACCTGTACATGATGGGTTTAACTAACCACCTGTACATGAGGGGTTTAACTAACCACCTGTAAATGAGAGGGTTTAACTAACCACCTGTAAATGAGAGGGTTTCAATAACCACCTGTACATTAGAGGTTTTAACTACCCAACTGTACATGAGAAGGTTTAAATAACCACCTGTACATTACAGGGTTTAACCAACCAAATGTACTTTAGAGGGTTTAAGTAACCACCTGTACATTAAAGGGTTTAACTAACCACTTGGACATGAGGGATTAAACTAACCACCTGTACATGAGAAGGTTAGAGCAACCAACCATACATTAAAGGGTTTAACTAAACACCTGTACATTTGAGGTTTTTAACTCATCACCAGTACATGAAGAGTTTAACTAACCACCTGTACGTTCAAGGGTTTAAGTAACCACCTGTACATGAGGGGTTTAACTTACCACCTGTACATTAGAAGGTTGAACTAACCACCTTTACATGAGAAGGTTTAACTGACCACCTGTACATGAGAGGGTTTAACTGACCACCTGTACATGAGAGGGTTTAACTGACCACCTGTACATGAGAGGGTTTAACTAACCACCTGTACATGAGGGGTTTAACTAACCACCTGTATATGAGAGGGTTTAACTAACCACCTGTACACGAGAAAGTTAGACCAACCAACTATACATTAGAGGGTTTAACTAAACACCTGTACATTTGAGGATTTAACTAACCACCAGTACATGACAGGGTTTAATCAACCACCTGTACATTAGAGGGTTTAACTAAATACCTCTACATGAGGGGGTTGACATTACCACCCATACACGAGAGGGTTTAACTGACCACCTGTACATTAGA
This sequence comes from Seriola aureovittata, assembly GCF_021018895.1. Classification (NCBI taxonomy): domain Eukaryota; kingdom Metazoa; phylum Chordata; class Actinopteri; order Carangiformes; family Carangidae; genus Seriola; species Seriola aureovittata. The sequence goes on along the minus strand of NC_079367.1, from coordinate 30,512,380 downwards.
AGGTTTAAATAACCACCTGTACATTAGAAGGTTTAAATAACCACCTGTACATGAGAGGGTTTAACTAATAACCTGTACATTAGAGGGTGTAACTAACCACCTCTACATGAGGGGTTTAACTAACCACCTGTACGTTCGAGGGTTTAACTAACCACTTTTACATGATGTGGTTTACAACCACCTGTACATTAGAGGGTTTAACTTACCACCTGTACATGAGAGGGTTTAACTAACCACCTGTACATTATGGGGTTTAATCAACCACCTGTACATTAGAGGGTTTAACTTACCACCTGTACATGAGAGGGTTTAACTAACCACCTGTACATGAGAGGGTTTAACTGACCACCTGTACATTAGAAGGTTTAAATAACCACCTGTACATGAGAGGGTTTAACTAATAACCTGTACATTAGAGGGTGTAACTAACCACCTCTACATGAGGGGTTTAACTAACCACCTGTACGTTCGAGGGTTTAACTAACCACCTTTACATGATGTGGTTTACAACCACCTGTACATTAGAGGGTTTAACTTACCACCTGTACATGAGAGGGTTTAACTGACGACCTTTACATGAGAGGGTTTAACTAACCACTTGTACATTTGAGAAATTAACTAACCACCTGTACAAGGAGTTTAACTAACCACCTGTACTTTAGAGAGTTTACCTACCTAACTGTACTGGAAGGAGCAAGATGTACAAATGAACAAACAAAATCAGAAATTTAAAAAAACGTTGTTGAATCTCTGTTGTTGTTGATTACAATGATGATTATTTTATTTTCATTTTAATTGATTTCTTTAATATAGGCCATATTACGGTGTTATGATAACAATTCAAACACGGGGCTTGTTCATACCTGATGAAACATGTGGTTTTAGTATCTGGTCTGGGTTCTGGTCTGAGGCCCACTGACTTTTATACATCACATTCATATTATAGTCTGTAGAAGTCGTGGAATAAATTCAGAAAACAACTGAATTCTCTCTGGAACCTGACTTATTCTTGATCTGTGAGAACTTTAATAGTTCATAAACAGCCATGTTTGATGAGGATCCACGTGTTCCCTAAAAAACCTTGATGATCCATTTTACCTGTCAGAGCTCTCTGCTGCACAAACTGTTCTCTCCTGGTTTCAATCACATTCAGGATCTCACTAATTCCTGATCAAACCTGTAATCAATGGCGTTTTTAATAAACAGTTAAAATATCTTCATATCTGCTCACAACTACATGACAGTGTGATAAAATAAATATGTAGGTAATGATTTTAGTTAATCAATACAGCGTATCAGGTGACAGACACTGATACTGACTGTTACTGATGAATCTGTGGTGAGACAGAATCACTGTTGATCAATATCAACCTGCTGATTGTTCAGTCGAGCTGTGGTGTGTGTGTGTGTTAGTTGTGTGAATCAGTGATGTGAAGTGTGAGGGTATTAATGTGTGTGTGTTGGTGTGAGAGTGTGTCAGTGTGTGTGTAATGTGTAGTGAGTGTGTGTGTGATGAGATGTGACAGCTGTGATCTCTGTTAGTCCTCTCTCTGTCCTTCTTTCTCTGAAACCACTGAACTATGAAATCACTGAGACAGACGCCTTCCCACAATCCTCTCTGCCTGTCTGCTGCCCCCAGCTGTACAAACACACACACACTAACACAGATACACATTGAAACACACGCACACACTAACAGAAACGCACACATAGGTTTCTGTTTGTGGCCTAGGCAACAATCAGTCTGATAATTGTTGTTGTTGTTTACTACATCAACTGCTCAGAGTGACAACAGACTGTCATGTGATCTTTAATGAGCTGTTGGACTGGCTCCTAAATTAAATGACGCTAAACTTTAAGCAACATCTGGACTATATCATGTACAAAAACATCTGTACCACATCATGTACACAAACATCTCAACCACACTGTGACTGTGGCAGAAACATCTGGCTCACACTGTGACTGTTGGCAGAATTGTCTGGACCACACCATGCACCCAAACATCTGGACCATACTGTGACTATGAGCAGAGGAACCATTGGGACCATACTGTAAATATCTGGACTACACTGTCTACACAAACATCTGGCCCACACTGTAGCTGTGAATAGAAACATGTGGAACACACTGTGGACACAAAAATCTGGACCACAATGTGACTGTGGACTGATACATCTGGACCACACTGTGACTATGCCTAGAATCATCTGGCCCACACCATGGACACAAACATCTGGACCACAGTGTGACTGTGACCATTTGTTGTGCCTTGTAGGCTGTCACTGGGTCTTTTGTTTCATCTGTTAACAGGATCTAAAACATGTTTCTGGAAACAGAAGTTTAGGGTTTAGGGAAGGATAGGAACATGTGTGTGTGTGTGTGTGTGTGTGTGTGTGTGTGTGTGTGTGTGTGTGTGTGTGTGTGTGTGTATAATCTGCTGACTCAGTTTAAGGTAAACAGTCGCTAATTTGACTCCAACACATTCCTCACTAACACTCCTCCATCCAGCAGCTCCTTATTACACACTATGTTTCTGTGTGTTTTTGCGTGTGTCTTCAGGTTCTGAGGTTTACGAGCCAACAGTAAAGGTGTCACAGGTCTGTTAACTGAGGGAACTGTCTGCAGCTGTGATGATGACATGCTGCAGTTGGGCTCTGATTGGCTGCTGTGTGTTAGTGGGCAGAGTCTCACCCTTGCTCCTTTGGCTGGAAAACACTGGCAGGTGGAGCAGTCCCGCCCAGCGCACGGTTCTGTGTGATCACCCTGGAAACCAAGAAAGAACACAAAGATCATCATAATATCAGTGTGATATCATATCATCATCAGCATCACATTCTCATGACATCACTGCATCAACAACACCTCATTATGACATCATGGTGAGGTCACATGATGTCGTTTCAGTCTGACATTTCACAGACAGTTTTGTGTTGTCAGGTGTATTTGTCCTCACCACCTTTACCTGGTGGGGGGGGGGGGTTGGCGTGCCCCCTTGACCAGGCAGTGGTGTTGTTCAGTAGCCCCTTTTAGGGTCATCCAAGGTAAACTTAGTGGAGTTGTGACTGCAGATGGAAGCTACCTCGCCCAGATTAGAGATCAGGGCCCTTTCCTGGAACCAGGCCCGGATGGGTAACCTGTTGGTGAGCACCTGTGACCCCCAGACGTTCCCAACAACACCCATGGGGCTCAGCGATCAGGTTTGTAGTCGTTTCATCCCATCTGCAGTTATATGTCCTGGATACTTGGATACTACAACTGTGGAAGAGGCCGGCAAGATCAAGGCAGAGTCATCTCAGGTTGTTTGAGCTGGACTTCTGAAGCAGCAGAGAGGAATCAGGAGGTCAGAGGGAGACCAGCTTCTGTGGTCAGACAGGACTTGAACTGAGAATACTGTCGGACGGTGGAAGGAACTCTAAGACTTTTCCATTTCTGGCACAGGTCTCTGAGGTAGTCAAGCGTTCAGCAGTTTATAATAGTGGTAATGCACCTCAGACTCAGTTTAGTGATGTGGATTCTGTCCTGATCCTGGTACAGTAGACCCGCTGTTTGCTCCTGCAGAGACAGTGGAGGGCTGATAGGAGATTGTCCATCCCGTCTACATGTGCTTTGTGGACTATGGAGCAGGTTTATGACTGTGCCCCCTGGGGTGTGTTGTGGGGGGCACTGTGGGAGCAGACCAGGTCAGCGTCTGAGAGCATATGTATGAATGTTCAGACTGCAGCAGGGTGCGATTGTGTGTTTGTGGTGTATTTTGTGTTTTCAGACAGTGAGGAATGTAAACACGCTGCAGGGAAAGACAAGCATCTCTGAGATTCTCAGGAAGCAGACAGCTGACGGTGTGTGTGTGTGTGTGTGTATGTGTGTGTGTGTGTGTGTGTGTTTATCAGATAACGTCAGTGACAATCATGCTTCATTTTTTTCTGACCCACACACTCTTTGAACCATTTGAGTGAGGACATGAGAAGCAGCCTCTGTTCATCAGATATGAATCAGTGCTGCAGCTGGGGCCAAAACACGCATGTGTTTGTTCATGTGCATCGTGTAATGACACACACGTGTGCTCATTAACACCAACCCAATAATAAAACACACACTAGTTAATGTAGGCTGTATAATAATAGACACATATGTTAATGCATGCCACATACTGTGTGTTAATTTATACTAGGGCTGCATGATATGCAGGAAAAATCATATTGTGATAATTTTGGCAGATATTGCGATTTTAGTTGGATTGGTCGTTTTGTCATTTTCACTGAAAAAAACATAAAAATGATGATGATGTGATTTTTGTTGTCTGATCTGTACCAAACAAACATGTTTACATGTTCTTGTATTTCAGGAGAATATCATTTAAACGTATGGTAACAACAAACAATGCACAACAATGTGACACATTTCACCAAAAAAAAATTGCAGCTCCTGCAATTTGGACATTACACTTGGCCACAATTACAATTATATTTCAATTAATTGTGAAGTCATAATTTATACCGTACAACAAAACACAGATTTATTGGTTGACCTTTCATTACAGGATGTGAGCAGTTCCTCCACTTCTGTCTGACAGTGCTGTGGGGAACACAGGTACTGGACCCCTGTTAAAAAGGACCTGACACTGTCCCCCCTCATACGTCCCACACTGCGGGTCCCTGTTGATATACTGAGTGTTTTTTTTTTTTTGTTTTTTTTTTTTCTGTGGGCCCCAGACAGTGAGTTTCCCAGCATGCAGCAGTGTTTGTGTAGCAGCCACATTCCTGCAGCGTTGTGTAAACGAGGTTATCAGTCAGGCGTGGCTATCAGCAGCAGGAATGTGGCTATCGCTCTATCTGCTGTCACGACTTTGTTCTGAAAGTCTGCGCTCACACCATCCTCCCTCCATCAGTCCTCCATTTATCCTCCATCACCGCTCTCTCTGCTGTCAGGACCTGGGTCTGGACCCATCTGCACTCACACTGTCCTTCATCCATCCTCCATCTTCACTTCATCTGCTCACACTATCATCCATTAATCCTCCATCCTCCTGCCATCCCTCCATCATCCCTCGATCTGAGACACCACACTGCCGCCGATTGGCTGAATGGACAGCGGAGTAGCTGATTGGCCGGCAATGCCACTGTTCACAGACAGACTGAACCTGACGACCTCAACGGGACGGAAAAGTTTAGACAAGAAGTCAAACTTTCTACACCTCCACAGGGACATCTCTACATCATGTGTTCATCCTGGATCAGTTCACCATCATCCCTCCATCTCTCCTCCATCAGTCTCTGGTGTAAATCAATAAAGACCTGAGGACCCAGGTCTGATCCCTGTGGGACACCAGGGGAACAGACATAGGTAATACCTTACCTCCACCTGCAGCTTGGTCACACCTGAATCCACCTTACACTTGTACCTGTCAATCACCTGAACCCACCTTACACCTGTACCTGTCAATCACCTGAACCCAGTACACCAAAGCCCCTCTGACAAACAGACAAATTCCCCAAACCAGACTCATATTTTGTCTTCCACACTAAATGTTTATATCTCTGGCATTTTCTTGCCATCTTTGCTGTGCGCAGTTACCATGGCTACAGGTGTTTACTTGCTGATGAACACAGTGTCAGTGTGACAACCTGTCTTTCATGATGAAAACAAGATTTAAACTAAAATGAAAGGGACATTTGACATCTTTCATCAACAAATAAAGAACTAAACAATAATGTGAAAGACAAATTCCTTATTTTTTTATTGTGAAGTCTTAATCAGTGACCTGCCTGTCCATGAGAATTAGCAACAAAATAGCAGCTGAGACAAACCATGAAAACATGCAGCAGCACATTAATAAAGAGTTAAACTGACGTAACATCAGCTGTTGTGGGCGGGACATTAACTTTCATGTTCCCCTCAGAAGACCTGAGGTCAGCCAAACATCTGGATGACACTGATCAATCAATAACACTCTGATCAACATTACAAAGAAAGCAGAGCTGTGCATCATCAGCATCAGCTGGAAATAGGGTTGCACAATCTTAACCATAGTCCGATCATCCTGTCGTCACCCTGTGAAATTGCCAATAGCCGATAACAATCTCCTGAGCATAGCACCCCCACACAACAAGCTGCGCTCCAGTGACAATCAGTTGGTCGCATAGTGTGTGTGTGTGTGTGTGTGTGTGTGTCTGCGTGCATTCGTGTGCGCGCGCACACATGTCGATGTTGCAAGCATCGGTTATAAAAATGAAAGGCAAATTCAATTTAATATAATTTAATTCTACAAATAATAATAAATGAATACCTTAATGGAAAAACAAGTCAAATATCGTGTTGACACTGGCAAAGGCAGACGCTATCAGTAATCACTCTGATGACCATCAGCACAACCCTGCCGGAAACATCCACGTATCACTGTAAGCTCACATCAGAGACATGAAGGAGATCGGTAACTACGCGGTCCAGAGTCCACCGAACTGTCTTCAGCCTGCAGAGCTCACAGTGCTCAACAACAACAATAACATCAACCCTCCATCAGAAGCACATAAAACACCTTCACAATAAAAAAAATAGCTGAGAGCTGAACTCACCCCGAGCGCTGCTGGAGGAGCTGTCAGCATCATCAGGAGGCACCTGCAGGAGCAAACACACAGGTGAGTCAAGAAGAAGAAGCAGGTGAGTTTATTACCTGGACCAACAGACTGCAGCTCTGACTCATCAATAATCAGTAATCAATCAGTGATAGCAATCAGCTGAGACGGTTCTGCAGTCACATCCGGTGGGATGGAAATGTTCCCATGGTTACAACATTTGATCTTGACCAAGAGACTGCGTTTATTGTACTGTTCATGTGTTGTGTTCTGTTTTTTTAAATTATTATTTATTATTTCATTTATTATTTCTATGTTATTTTCATCATTGTTACATCTCATTTTACATTATTACATTATTCATTATTACATTTAATGTTCTTTATTTTACATCAATGTTTTTAACATGTTTTTCTGTTCATTTGATATCTTTTCATGTGAAGCACTTGGTGAGTGTCATTTCTTTGTTTGAAAGCTTTGTGCTATGTATCTTGTAATGGAGGTGCTACTGTAGGGCTGCACGATAAAAAAAAAAAAAATCATTTGCAGATATTGTTATTTCAGTCATTTTTTTCATTTCATTTTCAGTGAAAATTTTTTTTCAATTTTTGTTGGTCTGTACCAAACAGACATGTTCCTTTACATCTGGAGAATATCATTTGTAGGCCGGGGTGTCTCTGTAGCACCACAACACTTATGGTGCTAACAATGCACAGCAATGTGCCACATTTTATCTTCATCAAAAAAATGCAGCTCCTGTGAATTGGATATATCACTTGGTAATATTGCGATTTCAATTATATTTCGATTGCTCTAGTGATATACAAATGAAGTTTATTATATTATTATCATTATCATTATCATTGTTATTATTATGATTATTATTATTATTATTATTGTGTTGTGTCAAACAAGACTGTTGGTGCCTTTCTCCACAACCACTCTTCTCTTCTTGCCAATGATGAAAATACATGTGTCTGTAGCTTTACAGTTTCTTCACAGATAAAGAGCAGGTTCATGGAGGCTCTGGTTTTTGTTTTATGAATTAGTAGAGACGTAGTACCTTACCTTTTTAAATCTCTTCACGTCACTATTATTTCATCCTTTCTATCATTGTATGTTGCTTACATTTGTAGGATCTGAGGACTCTGACTATGCTGGGGCATGTCAGATGTTAACCTGATTTCAGCTGTATCAGCACAGTACCATGTGTAACCAAGCAGTGCCAGTCTGTCTCTGACTGACCTCTTATGTTTTCTCTGGTCACTTTAATATCTAAATCTGTTTCTGCTCCAGCTGCTGAAAACTACTGTATCAAACATCTACTTGTGCTTCATTTACCAGAGCCAGGTGTAGCTGCAGGGGGCGGAGCAGGAAGTCAGCAGCATCTTGTCCCCCGTTCAGAGGAAGTCCTGGCCACGACACAGCCGTCACTCTGACTCCGCCTCCAGCTGGATCTCAGCCAATGAGGACGCTCCGATGCTGTGACGCTGGTGGTCGTCCTGCAGAGACACAAAGACAAACTGAGACCGAGGACACAGCAGAGTCCACAACCTGAACGATGCCTCAGATCTGAAGGGTTCATCCTTTGAGGAGAAGGACTGCGTCTAGAAAGGCTCAGGTTCAGGATTTGTCTTGGCCTGTGAGAGCGCACAGAGCTGCTCACGTGAGTCATGACAAACAGCACACATTATCTAAACAACAGCCATCAGACAAACATCTGGCACAAAAGACACAGACCATGAAGAGATAACTAGGCGGACGATGGACTACACAAACGAACAAGAGGCATAGACAAAGCAGCAGCTTAGAGACACTGATCATGGTCCTGGTCTGAGAACAGCTGTGATTTAAAATGCTGGATCCTTCATGTGTCCAGATGACTACAGATAATCCAGTTCACAGACTTATTTTGACCAGGACCAGTGCTGATGATGATGTCACTGCTGTGGGTGAAGTGGTTTCTGACTTCATTATGTTTGTTTTCATTTGGATCAGAGAAACCAGTGTCAATACTGAGAGGATTATCATGCTGGGATCAATCAGCTGAGATCAATCTGTGATGAAGTGAAATATGACAGCCTGACTCTATACAACGTTTCTACAAAAAACCTGCTTCAGTTCTTTAGTCTGGACCAAGAGAGAAAGTGATCCACTGTTACACTGTAGTCCAGGGGCCAGTTCCACAAAGACATGTCAGACTGGTCTGTAGTGTCGGTCCAGTCTTCACGCTGCTCATAGATCAGTCTGATGTCAGACTGTTTCCCAAAAATAAAGACTGACTCATTTTAAGACAAACAAAATTAGTTTATAGACAGACACTCTTCGAGTAAAATGTCCTTGTAACTGCTGAATTCTTCTAAAGAGAAACATTTTCTGCTGAGGGTAAATGGAGCTCAGCAGCTGGATACGGTTCGTCAGTCGGCCATTTTTTTTTTTAGTCTTAATTTACCCAGATTTCGTTGTACCACAGTCTGGCTTAAGATAGTCAGGAACTAAAATGCTTTGTGCAACAGATGAATACAGACGTCTATCTGAAGTCTGAATCTGAAGCGACCATTTGTTCTATCTAGGACACAGTCAAAGTCTGTCTGTGTGAAACCTGGCCTGGTTTGTGTTCACAAATGAACCAAAGGCGTAAACATCCAGTCACGTGACTGACAGGAAATTCACTGATTGGACAAGTTTCTGTGATGCCAGGTGGAGAAATGACTGACAGCAGCTCAGTCTGCACTTTAATGCTTCTCATGTGTTTGTTTATGTTCCCACATAGAAAGATTGACTCTGAGCTTCACCAGTGTAATCAGACTGTGGATCCATTGCATGTTATAGACAAACAGGACGGTATATGAAGTGCACTTATACAGAGTCTTATCAACCACGCCTTATAATGGACGCCACATTCACCAGTATACACACATATAGCACTTTTCTTCCATTCACATACCGATGACATGTCAGGAGTGATTTGGGTTCAGTGCCTTGCCCAAGGACACTGAAACGCAGACTGGAGGATCCAAGAAGAGACCCACGACCTTCTGATTAACAGACGACCTGCTCTCCCTCCTGAACCACAGATGTCTTGTACAGCAGAGTGTCACTGTGGAGCACTGAGTCACTTTTTAATGGACTTGAACTGTCAGAACAGACAGTCTGTTGTTCTTGGATCCTTTGACTGTCTCACTGATCGGAGAGCAAAGTACGTCAGTTACATTAATATAACACGGTCACGTCCTGAGCAGTTCACCATCAACAAATGGATTTAATTAGCCTTTCAATTAATGCAAACATCACTTATCCGCCATCATTAAATGCTGTGGTCGGTATGTTTACTTTCAGACCACAAAGAAACCACTTGGAACCAGACTGAGACCCTTGTTTCAGGCCTAGTTGTTTGGTCAGCACCAGGGTTTAGACCGTTTAACAAACTAACCAGGAAAACACACCAGAGCTCGTTTGAGCTGAACTGAACAGGTTATCTGTGACAGGAATTAGACAGGTTCAGTGAACACTCAGCGGACTCAAGTTCGAGGCTCTTCAACAAATTCTGATCGACAGAGACCTGATACTTTATGATAGATACACACTGTACTTGCTTCTCTTCTTTCCCCGCCATTTGTCTGGCTGAATATTCAGGAGAAGATTGATTATAAATAATAACGTATTAATAATCATGATTCCTGCCACGGTCCTGTCTCTGTCTTCACCCCCCCTGGTGGTCTCTGGAAATTTCCATGTACCCAGATGTCCCCAGACTTTCCCTCCATTCCCGGTCACCTGACCCTCCCCGCCCACTCACACACCTGTTCCCAGTTTTCTCATCAGCTCTACCACTATTTAAACCAGCCTGTTTCACCAGCTCCTGCCCAGTTTGTCAGGTTCTTTGTGTTAACTGAGGATTTGAGTCTTGCATCCTGCTTTGGCTCATTTTTTATATTTTTTCAAATCCTTCTTCCTCTTGTCTCATTCATCCCCATCATGGAACATCTGTAACTTAATGCCAACAACACCACAGTGTCTGAGAAGAGAATCGATGCCTGGACCCTGATGGATAAGAAATGATCTTCCAGATCCAGATCATGTCTAATGAAGATTCCTGGCATTGTGGAATTGGTGACTGATACTGCAGCCCCCAGGATGAGTTTCCAGGCTTCCCTGTATCCTCCCAGAGACACCTGGGGGCAGCCCAGCAGCTCTGCTGTGAAGCCTTCGGCCCAAGCATCCAGGAACCAGATGCTAGCATCAGGCCTGTAAGCCTCCAGCCTATTTCCTGCAGCTTGGACCAGACCTGCTAAGGACCAGGCTGTTCCAGAGTCTGTCAGCCTTCTGCCTGCTTCCCAGTTGGCAAAACAATGGCATGCCCCCTAGATGGTTAGGCTCAGGTCAGGTGACCACCCGTCTCCTCACACTGCGTGTCCTGCCCCCAGATGTGAAGCTGCTGTCCACCAGCCCGGCTCCTGTTGGTCTTCTACTCGAGGGCCCCTGGGTGCTCTGGTTTCCACTCCTCAGCCTGATCTGCATCTTGCCCTGAACCTCAACATCCTGCTCTCCTTCCCACGTCATCCTCAGAGGAGGGGGGGTTAGTGTCATTATTCCTGCCATGGTCCTGTGTCTGTCTTCACCCTCATCCTCACTCCCTTAGGCCCCTGGTGGTCTCTGAAACACCAGAACCACCATTATCCATCCAGCTACCAGACAACCCCAGACCTCCATTCCTGGTCACCTGACCCTCCCCACCCACTCACACACCTGTTCCCAGTTTTCTCACCGGCTCTCCCACTATTAAACCAGTTCCTGCCCAGTTTGTCAAGTTCCTGTTCCTGATTTGGTTCCTGAACCTTCTCACCTGTGCCTGGTCTTGTAGTTTTTCTGTGGTACTAGTTTTACTGAGGGCAGAGCAGCTGTCTGGATGTCGACAGTACCTGGTAGTACAAGAAAGTTAACTAAATAAACTTATCAGCAACTTCATCAACATCTGTCTCATCTGGATTCTGGCAGCTGTACTTGAGTTTAGATTTTAGTCAGTGAGTCCTGACCCACTTTCAAGTTTCCCACTGTCACACTGTCAACGTTATACACTGCATCCAAACTCGTGATGATGTCATAAATCCTGCAGGTACATCCAGGGTTTACAGTGAGATTTGAGATGAGCTGAGAGAAAACACAGACATCACTCTGTACGGAGAAGTAAAACACTGTTTCTGATTAAACTGACAGACTGATTATTGTTAATGAGTCAGACACAGTTACTCCAGGACTGAACATGTACTTCACCTGAGTATGTGCTTCTTACTGCTCAACATCTGTCCAGCAGCTGCAGTGACATTGAGGATGAAGATTTTTGAACAGAGCTTTGATCAGTTTGTAAAATGTGATCAAACAGCTAGTTACACTCTGTCTCCAGCAGCAGCAGCTACAACAGTAAACTGCAGTTCACACATGAATGCATCAAGATTAATTACCCAATAAGACAATGCAACACAGTCTGCTGCTTTTATTTTAATCCATTTCACTGTCACTAACTGAAGTGAGATGATGATGAAGGTGTTTCACTGAAGTCAGACCTCAGCTCTTCAGCTAATTTAACTTCAACAAAAAAGCACAAAATTAAATGAACTTTTCTTCTTTGTGATGAATCACAGATGCAGACTAAAACTGATCACAGTCAATCAGTAACTCAGTAAATCAATAAATCAATAAAGCTCCTCACTGCCGCAGACCACAGTGATACTCTGCAGAACAACAGTGAACCAGGCTGGAGAACAGTAGTGGAGTAAAAGTACTTCGTTACTTCTCTCCTCCTCTTCAGCTTCATCAGTGGCTCATTAACTGACGAATTAATTAACTCGTTAATGACGTCACCAGCTAGTTAGACCACAGTTACCAGTGAATTAACGGTTAAACAGCTGATCGGGATCGATCATGAGAGTTACAGCAGCTGATTCACACAGCACACACACAGCAGACAAAGAGCTCAGGTGAGCCGCACACGCAGGTGAGTCTTACCTGAAGGTCTCTCTCGGTGTGGAGCCTCACTCACTTCTCATGTCACAGACGCACAGACAGAAAAGTCTCAACTTTATCCGCTAAACTGAAGCCGCAGCAGCGCTGCACACACAACCCGACACCTTCCAAACCGCAGCAAACACCTGCAGGGACACACACCAACACTTCCGGTCCCCAGCCCCCACCCTCCAAAATAAAAGCTGCAGCGAGACAAGAAAACGGTGATGGAAGGTTTAGTCCGTTTTCATCAGCTGATGTTTTTTTTTACTCTAAGGTTCAGAGTTTTTTTTTTAACACCACAGGTCTCCATGACAACGGTTTAGTCTCCACATCACAGACAGAACATCAGCATTAAATTGCATGGAGGTGAGTATTATCTGACTCACTAAAGTTTACTACTGATGTCAAATATATGAACACACACAAGCAGAGGAAACTGCAGCTAATATCATTTCTATTAGACTATAAGACTAAAAAAGGAGAATGATGCTCAAGAACACACACAGACACGACCCTTCTTCTGCACTACAGCTGTTGTTTGAACTCATGAGTTTGACTTGTAATGGAGTATTTCCATAATGATCTGCACTCATCTTTCACCTCTCTTCAGAGCAACAAATATTCAGAGATGTGTTGTTTTGTCACTTAAATTCATCACTGTTTGTCTGTTCACTGGTTTCTTTGCATGTTTTTGTTCTGTTTTGTGTTTTCTTAATCATTTTATTAAAATAGCAGCAAAAAAAAACTGTTTCTGAAGTCTGTGTCTTAATAACCACTGAAGCTCCTCAGGTTCATCTGTGTTCAGGTTGTTCCCAACAGCTGATGGTTGTTGTCAGGTTGATGATGGTTTGACTGAAATAGTGTTCATCATCTCTGATGGGATGTTTCATATCTGCCTGAAAGAAATTCAGGTTTTATTATCAGCAAAATGTCAAAAGTGAAAGTTCTCATTGTATAGTCTTAAACTGTGGCGTCTCTACGGTCCAGGAAGATAGTTTTCTTATTTTTCTTCTGCAACAAGATAAACATCAGTATGTTCTTTTATTCTTAGTGCTCTTAATATTTAATCAGTAGATGCTGATCTCATGTGAACCCCAGCTCTGTTTCTGGCTCCACACTGAGCAGATATAATTAGCCCAACACTGTAAACACCTGTGCACGTGCACAATCTTTCACCTGTAATGATTTGTTTTAGAAGACCATATGTTGTATGTATGAAATCAAAGTAAGGGTCAGGTAAATGTAGAGCAGTAAAGTACAGTGAGTTGTGGTGGAGCACAAGTGTGAAGAAGTAGAAACTGGAAATACTCAAGTAGCCTACCTCAAACTTAAACTGAAGTAGAGTCCAGTACTAAGTACTAAGTGTACTCAGTTACTTCAGTACTGTTTCTATAGGCCTGTTTGTATTGTGGTATCTAGGTCAATAAAGAAAACAGTCTTATCAGATCTGTGTTTGCAGGCTTTTATTTTGTAGGGCAAGGCCAGAAGTCCCTGTCCTGGATGTCGCGGGTTTGACTCTGTCAGCAGACTGTCTCTCCATCCTTCAGCAGGTTGCTGTGTACGGACAGGATCCGCTGCCCCGACCCCCTGTGGACTGAACCGAACCGAGCCGAACTGTGCCGAACCGAGGAGTGGAGTCCACCCCGATCCGAGCCGAGCGGAGCCGAGCCGTTCTGAGTTCATCCTGGAGTCAGTTTGATTAGCGGGGAGTCCGCGGCAGTGTGTCCGTATGTATGGAGGCTTCGAGCGGCCCGAGACGGAGGATTATCCCGCTGCTGGTTCTGCTGCTCTGCTGTTCCGCCGCTCCGGGACATGCCGAGAGGGTGAGTGAGCACACCCCGAGCCGCCACACACACACACACACACACACACACACACACACACACACACACACACACACACACACACACACACACACACAGGCCTACACACAAACACAAAAGGGTTAACAGAGGTTTAATAGAATAATGAGAGACTGCACTGCACAGATCTGACTCTTCACCTGGAGGAAATCCAGTTTTTATTGAAGATGTGAAGAGACTTCAGCTGAGACGGACTCTTATTGTCAAAATGTTTGAGGACTCCACATGAATCAGTAAAGAGGTTTGTGAAGTGTGAAGAGCAGAGCTGCTGAGATCCTCCATCAATATCGATTCATTATTGCAGAAGTGAAGTGTGATTGGTGTTTTATGTGATTGGTGTTCTACATGTGTGTGTGTGTGTGTGTGTGTGTGTGTGTGTGTTGTCATGGTAACAGAATGTGTGAATTCAGTGTTTGATCTGTTTTATTGGGTTTTTAACAGCAAATTTAGAAACTGTGACTGTGCCTCTGAAAGGCCTGACAGTGTCATCATCATCATCATCATCATCATCATCATCAGTTCATATACACATTGGCTACATCTGCTGAAGCTTATTATTATTATTATTAGTGTTATTGTTACTACTTGTCGTAGATGTTCTTTTCTGTGATGTCAGTGTGTCCATGTTGCTGTGAATCATGGGTAATGTTGTGAGCAGGTGAAGTGTGTTTTGTGACCAGGTGAGTTGTGGACTCATGTGTGATGGATGGAAACAGATTGTCGTGTTTATGAGCTGAGCTCAGTTGCAGACAGAGGTAACTTTTCAAACTTGTGACTTCAGACGCGACCATTGCTGACTCAGGTGACATCACCTGAGGACATTTATCAGCCTTCATACAGCTCCACTAAAGGCTTTATACTACTGCTTTCACATATGCAACACCTGGAAACACCTGGAAACACATTGCCTGGCTGAATTGACTGAACCTGATGTTTATGTTTAAATTGAGGTTTCGTTGCCTTAAAATAAGGGTGGGAGGAAAGGTGAGGTCAGATTGAGACACACCCTATCTTCACACTATCTTTCCATTTTATCCTCATTCTGTCCTCACTCTGTCCTCACTCTGAAAATAGTGTGAAGACGGTGTGTCTCAGTCCGACCTCACCTTTCCTCCCCACCCTCCCTCCTCTCTGTAGACTACTGAGTATGCTCAGTACATGTTGATCCAAACATCTTCTGCTCTTTACTGCGGAAATAAGAAAATGTAGAAAGAATGTGAGACAGGAAATAAAACCTGTGTCTCCTGTGGATCAGTGCTGGGAAATAACTACGTACATTTACTCAAGTACAGTTTGGACCTACTGGACTATTTACTTTATACTTTTATTGCATTTCACCTCATAGCATGTTCCTTACTGGAAACAATTTACATTGTATTGTTGTATTGATGTAGCCTCACATATTCAGTTATTAGACTCCTTTAACATTGTACATAATATGGATATAATGAATACTTTTACTTGTGATATTTTACATACATTTCATTGATAATACTCTTGTAGTTTTACTGAGATCTGATTTACAGAACTTGAACTTGGACATTTCACAGTGAAACTTCCTCCACTGCTGCAGTCAGACAGTCTGCTCTCTGTCTGTTGTCTTAGTTCGTCTGTTTTCTGTTTCAGCCTTTTGTCCTGAGCTGCTGTTATTACTGACCCAAATACACACACACACACACACACACACACACAGCGGTGATAGACAAACTGAACTCAGATCAGATGAACGTCTCTCTGACTGACAGAACACATGAAGTTTACTGGTTTGATTCACAGAAGGTCACAGACTTTTACTGACACATCTCAAACATTCATAATCTCTGAAGCACAGATGATCAGTGATTTCCTCTTCGCATTATATCTTCTCCTTCTGTCTCAGGGGTCTGACACTCTTTGCTCTGATTTATGGAGCAGATAGATGATGAGTTTCTGTTTTATTAGGGGATCTGCAGTTCTTAAGTCTTAAAAAACATCACACTCCCTTGTAAAAGTCGTTGGAGCTGTTAGAGGTCCATATAGTATAAAGGTAGATGTCCATGTGCTGTTTGATTATAGATCAGGTCTAGGTTCTTCATTAATATTGTGAAAGTATCAAAGCGCTCAGACCTCAAAGAAATGCACACAGCCTGTATTCAGAAACTGCACCTTAAAACCAGCCGTCAGGACTTCTGGAACTTTGTGATGTCACAACAAAGCAGTCACCACCCTCAGCCACACCCCAAACATGTAGAACGTGATGAAGCAAAGTGTATTGTGCGTTGCTACTGTCGGCAGTAATGTTGATATTAGGGACGTTACCAGAACTGATACTTCAGGAACAAGTTGACGCCAACATTCTAAAAATGTGACGGAACTTGTTTTTGTACAGAACTGTAGGTACTGAAGGTTCCGTAAATGTTGTAGGCAATTGAGATGTAATTCTTCTGGGGCTGACAATTGCAGAATAATAACCCTACTAGTCTGAGAACAAACTGGAAGAGAAGAAGGAGGCAGACACAGTAAACAACACCAACATGTGGTAAAGCACCAGCAAGTGCAGGTGCAGCAACAGGTCCACCATGACTTGACGGAAATAAAGACACACATAGCCTACTTCACCAAGACTGGTTTATGGAGATATTTTGTATTTGATGCGGATCATCAGGAAGAAGTTCTAGATGACTAGAAGTCAGTATGTAAATTGTGTCAGAGCAGGAAACAGCTGAGAGACAGACATCAGATCTGTACACAGAGTTCAGGCTGAGTGAGTTTCAGTTGTTCACTCTATATCAACAACATGTCGTCAACATGGTCATGTGACATGTGAACTATGACAGCTGACATCTATTGTAGCAACACTCCACACACAATGTTCACAGAGGCTATGTTAGCTTGTTTAGACTAACATAGTGAAAGCTTATAGCGTAAGCTGTGTGCTAACAATATTAGCAGCTACAGTCATCACTGTTGAGTCAATATAGTCACTATAACACTGACTGTACTGCTATTTTCAGTCCAACTCTGTCTCTGCTGCTGCTGCTACAGGACAAAGACCATCAGCTCACAGTGGCAGGACAAACTTAAATGAATGAATCATTCTTAATTGATGAACCCATCCATTCATTTCCTGGCACTTATCTGGGTCCATGATTCATTAATTAAATTCATTATTTCATTAGGAATTGTTGTTATGTACTGCAGGGTAAGGGCCACAGTGATAGTGAAACAGGTGGAAAATCTTATTCTATGTGGTTTTA
Organism: Seriola aureovittata; assembly: GCF_021018895.1. Taxonomy (NCBI): domain Eukaryota; kingdom Metazoa; phylum Chordata; class Actinopteri; order Carangiformes; family Carangidae; genus Seriola; species Seriola aureovittata. Next base: position 30,494,704 of record NC_079367.1, on the reverse strand, counting down.
AAAAGTCTTAAATTTCATTTAACTCGATGGATCTGCAGAAACCAAGTGTTGAAGGAAAACACAGCTGATTCACTGAATCTGCCTCCTGAGACACAGAGTTCAACATATTAACAGCGAAGAGGAAAAACACAAGTTTAGCTTCTATTTACGAAAGTATTTGTTCTGTTTTGTTTTGTTATGTTGTGTTGTGTATTTCATGATTTAACATGGACCAGCAAAGAGCCCAGTTACAGTTTACACATATCATGTGCATGTGAAAGGCCTAAATCTTACGTTTCTATAAAACTAAATTGTAACAGAAGATATGTTTTGTATGAAATGTAAATGTGACTGTTTCACGGTTCTGTTCAGACTCTTACAGATCATGTTGACGTTCAAATGGTAGGCTAGTTTGTGGACGACAGTGTTTTGAGCTGCTATTGGTTTTCACATCACATGCTGCAGGTTGAATGATTTAAACTCTGAAGAATGTAAGTTACATTATCCTTTAAATGTACGCAAGTCACTGTTGGCTGCTAACTGTGGTAGTTTTCATTAGGTTCATAGATTAACGTGTTTTAAACTGTTGAATAATAGGTTAGCATGTTTCCTTCAGTTGCTAGCTAGCTTGTTTTGCCTATAGCTAAAGGTTTAAGGTTTGTAATTCAGCTCTGGCAGAGCGAAGGTGTAAAATGTGTGTTGGATCATTGCTGATAGTTGGATAATAATAAATGTGAAGCCGGGGTCAATACAATGAATGGGAGCCCAAATGTATGTACGTCAAACACTGGCTAAATACTCGCTAAATGCACTTTTTTACTTTGTTCACATCTTTGTTAGCGTCACTTCAAAACCAATGCTGCGTTGTTCAGGGTTAGGTTGGGGTTAAAACGTTGCTACTGCTACTAGTAAAGAGGCTAACGTGTGATAAACTGATAAGAACCGGCGGCAGTAAATAATAAGTACTATTTGTGTTTAGGCAGCAATGGTTAATATAAGAAAAAAGTGAGTCAGGTTATAAATTAATGATGATGATAATAATAAGACATTTTATTTACATAGCACTTGCTTGTGACAAAGTTCTTGCGATCAATTTGTCATAATTACATGATTAATTAAGCGGGTACGACATGATTTCATAGGTAAGTATAGCCAAGTAGCTATAGACTGCACTTATTTTAAATCAGACTTCCACAGATCGGAACATATTGGTGTGATTCCTGTCTTTCATATGTGTGAGTTTGTCTGTTTCCTGGGTCTGGATCGTTTGAACGTTGCAGAGACAGAAGTCATGTAGAGTTTCAGTCTGACCTGAATTCTCCTGATAAAAGAACAAACAGAGGAATAAATGTTTGATGTCTGTATGGACAGCTTTGGGGATCACATCTGTGGTCTTAGATTCTGTAAGTCAGCTCCTCTCTCTCTGAACCTTCTGAACCCTCAGACTGAATGTGGAACATTTAAAACGATGTCATGCTGCAGGACATGTCGAGGCATCTCCTGCTCCCGGTGTCCTGTGGGATGTGAGACAGGAATGAAGATAAGACGACATCAGACCTTCATCAGCCTGTCTGTCTGACTGTCTGCTGGTTCACTTTATCTCAGGAAGAGCACTGTTACACCTGCAGGATACATGGAGATGTTTGGGTTAAACTCTTCAGAAATATGTCTGACAGATAAAGACATCATGAGGAAACATGTTGAACAACAACACAGTCTAAACCTGAGTTTAAGTTCAGTCTCGACCGCCGTTACAGGATCCAACATGGGTCTGGGTTTAAGCTCAGGTTCTGTCTTACTGATGGGATTGACAGACATGATGATGATGATGATGATGTTCAGAGTTCAGGTATCAGACATATTGACACACCAGAGACCAGTAGTAGAACAGGATCCTAGCAGACCTGAAGAGACAGGAGAGAATCAGGACCTGGACCAAAGTTTGTCAAACTGATAAAAGTAAAAATCCTTCACTTTGATTCAGGAAGTTCACAATAAAAACAAGTTTTGTCTTCAAAAGTCAGTGAAATGTCAGAGAAGATCTTCCATGATGCAGCACAGAGACTTTTTTTCTCAAAGAAGAAGAAGAATAAACCACAACATAGACTGATAATGATTTGTTAAGCATGTACCAGGTAAAGGTTATATCTATATCTCTGATTGGTTATTGATTCTCTGATCAGTCATGTGATGAGTTGAGAGTTGGCTGTTCAGGAGGAAGTCACAAATAGACGTGTCTTATTGCTCAGACTCAGTCAACAGCTGCTTTAGTCACTTCTATAGAGTTGGATCAGTTCAGGACCTGGACTGACACTGGTCCTGATTTGACTTTGTCACTCTATAGTTTTCTGCATTTTAACAATTCATTGTATTATATTATTATTATTATGTGTGTTGTATTGAGATATGTATGTGTGTGTGTGTGTGTGTGTGTGTGTGTGTGTGTGTGTGTGTGTGTGCAGTCAGAATGATGGAGCCCTCTTACACTTCTTCTTCTTCTTGTCTCTCCAGGCGTGTCACTGCAACGGGAAGTCGTTGTGTCACTGTGATGGAGTCAAAGGTCAAAAGGTGAGTGAGAGGATCAGGTGGGACAGGTGTTATGATGATGTCAGAGCTGAAGTGCTTCAGTCCGATTCATTCAGCTGCTGTTTTCCAGGGCTGTGTTTTAGTTTTTTTTTACTTTATAAAAACAATTAAACTTTATACATTAAATTAAAAGCAAACACAAAATTCTCAGGGACAATATAATGAAGTCCAAGATGTTTTCTGCTGTGTTTATTTATTCACAATCAAGTTGTTATAAAGGGCAACAGGTAGAAACCAAACTGTGCAGCAAGTGGATGATATAAATTGATGTTCACCTGCTTTAAGCCTCAGGTGAGTTCAGTCAGAACAAACAGCTATTTGTGTTGGTATCAAATTAGATGAATGTTTACTACCTGAGAGCTGATCAGGTGCTATAATCAGTTTAACATCAGTTTATAATCAGTTATAATCAGTTTAACAAATGATAAGTCCTGATCCAGGACTGTCAGACTGTCTCAGTGTCATAACATGTCTTTCAGATTTTCAGTCAGAAACCAATAAACATCAAATCAATGTTCCCTGGAGCAGCTACAGTCATGTGAGAATATATGAATGATATTTCATGCATTCATATATTTATATTCATCTGGCACATTATTTTGAAATGAGTCACTGTGCTTCTCAAATTAAGGGTAGTTTGATGACAAAAATATGCACACTGCAAGCATGTTAATAAGTGTGATAAATATCATTATGACGCTAACACTCTGGTCACTTTTAGTTTTAACAGAGACATGAGACATGAAGGTATGAGGTATCTGTCCTTTACTGAGTCATGTCTGCAGTTACAACCTCCGCCAATCAGATCTTAGCAGGATGTGAACCCTGAGAGGCAAAACTTGGACCAAGGAGAACATGTGTCAGAGCTCCCTGACCCTGGATCAGTCTGGTTACAGTCTGCTGCCTTCCAGTGGAGACCAGCTGTCACTGCACAGGTCCATGACACATATGATCTGAGAGGAGCAGCCAATCAGAGACAAGCATTTACCCTGCATCTGCCCCACTGCTCAGTCTCATCAATGATAAGTGATTTGTTATTCACAAATACAAAATAAATATGTGATTTTACTGTGTGATTTCCAGTTCAGTCAGTGAAACAGTATATTGATGATGAACAGTGGATAGAAATGATAGTAATCTGTGAAATAAAAGGAAAAAGGAAACAGGGAAGAAACTGCGCTGCAGCTGGAGGAAGAACAGACGACAAATAAAATAGAATGAAAACGTGATTGTAGATAAAAGTAGTGAAGCTGTAGTGTTGTTGATCTCACTTCCTGTTAACAACCAACAGCTGTAAACAGTCATCCAGGACTAACTCATTCTTAATCATACACTGATAACCAATCAATGATCAATTATACATTGTAAAGTGCACTTTTCGGATGCAGTGTAAATGTTTCCTGTCTCCACCATCTTCACTCCTCTGATGGTCTGATGTTCAACCACATTTAATCAAACATGTTGGTTTCATTTGAATTATGTAAGCTAACTTTGTTAGCGACTTAGCATGGTGGAGCCAAGAGCTTCATGCAGTCAGGTTGCTGGTGTAGGTGGCCTTGCATAGTGTCCTTGGCTCTCAGCTCAGATCCACCCCTCGCACTTCCCTATCTCCCCCCTCTCCTCCAAATATGGTTACTGCTGGCTCCTAAAAACCAAGATGCTGACAGCCAAATTGCAGCTCACAAACCAATGAATGACATCATGATGGGTTGCCACTTGGTTTTAACTGAAATCCTCTTGCTTGATCACGATATTATGAGGGAGCATTTCAGCTGTGATTGAGAACATTGTAGTAGTATGTGTGAAAGCTTTTCAGTAGTGTATGTAAAGGTTTCACAGTTCACAGTTATTATTTATTTGAGTTTTCAGATTTGTATGTGAGTGCATACTTTTTTAGTTGTTTGAGTGAAAGTTTTTCAGTAGTGTATGTAAAGCCTTTTTACTTGTATGTGTGTGAGCTTTTCAGTTGTGTATGTGAATGAGTATGGTTTCATATGCATGGTAACTCTCTAAGGCAACACATCACAAGTATAATCATCAGAGTATAACATCAAGTCACTTAAACCTCAGGGATATCAATCTGTCCATTTAGGAAGCACAAGTGCACAAGTGCAATGGAGAGAGACAGCCCCCAAAAAGAGAATGGTTTTGCATGTGGTGGCCACAGACAATTGCTGTAGTTTTGTGTTTTGCCGGTGTCCTTGTCACTACTGGTAGCATGAGGCGGTACCTGCAGCCCAGTCAGGTTGCACAGGTAGTCCAGCTCCTCCAGGATGGCACATCCATACGTGCAGTCGCAAGAAGGTTTGCTGTGTCTCCCAGCACAGTCTCAAGAGCATGGAGGAGATACCAGGAGACCGGCCGTTACATGAGGAGATCTGGACAGGGCTGTAGAAGGGCATCAACCCAGCAGCAGGACCAGTACCTGCTCTGTTGTGCGAGGAGGAACAGGAGGAACACTGCCAGAGCCCTGCAACATGATTTCCAGCAGGCTACTGGTGTGCATGTTTCTGACCAAACTGTCAGAAACAGACTCCATGAGGGTGGCATGAGGGCCCCATGGCCTCTAGTGGGACTTGTGCTAACAACCCAGCACTGTGCAGCTCGACTGGCATTCACCAGAAAACACCAGAATTGGCAGGTCCACCACTGGCAACCTGTTCTCTTCACAGATGACAGCAGGTTCACACTGAGCACATGTGACAGGCGTGAAAGAGTTTGGAGACACCGTGCTGAACATTATGCTGCCTGTAACATCATCCAGCATGGCCGGTTTGGTGGTGGGTCAGTGATGGTCTAGGGAGGCAGATCCTTGGAGGGTCTCACAGACCTCCATGTCATAGCCAACGGTACCCTGTTGATCATTTTGGTTTCCATTGACCGTTGTTATGTAATTTTGTTCATACGATGTACATCAGTAAAGATTTTTTTTAACTATTTTTTGTATATGTATGTATGTATATATTTATATACTGTATATTAATCTGTTATTGGATGTTAACGGTTGGTTACAACTCCAGGTTCAGATTATGAACCTGGAGTTTACTGAATCTGCTGATGTGGGTCTACCAGCTTTTAATGTGGGTCTAGTCAGGTCAAAGGAGGACTTACTGAGAGAAGTGGGGTCAAATGTAGGTCTACTGGGGTCTAATATGGGTCTGAGGTGGATCCACCTGGATTTGGGGGTGTTATGTGGGTCTAATGCAGTTTCATACATTTAATGTTGGTCGAGTGTTTTTGTTGGTATCTGGTGTGAACATGTTTAATCATTACAACTTAAACATATAACAATGAAGCTTTTTAGAGTTTTAAAGTAAGTTAATATTCAGTGACACTGAATTTATTATGTTTTTTAAAAAGGATCCTGATGTTAGTGAGCTGAGGTGAGCTGATGTGAGCTTGTTTCTTCTGTCTCTGCTGTTCACAGTCAGTGGAGTCAGTGGTCAACATAGAAAATATATTTTATTGGACAGACACAATCTTTATATCAGCATTTCTTTTATCGTAATCTTTGCACTGCTGTAAAACGTTGAGCGTCTTCAGATCTGCATTCAGCTGCACTGGAGTCTGAAGTCTTTGTGTCTCTGCTACAGTCTGATGTGACTCAAGTGTGGTTTCTGAGACCACCCAGGTGTGAACTCTGTGATCTCAGGTGTGTTCAGCATCAGAGGAAAGGCTGGTTCCTCTCTGCTGAACATGAAATGTCGTCTGCTCACTCAGACACCTGAGTGCACCTGGACCACAGCCAGGATCTCTGATACACCTGAACTTACCTGAGTTTACCTGAGTTTACTGCCTCTGTGTGGACAGCAGGTCCACTGACTTAGGATCAGTCCTACACCTGACATCACCTGACTGAATTCACCTGAGTTTATCTGGTGGACTGACCCAGGATCTGATGAATCTGTTTTTGTCCCTTTCAGGGTGAACCTGGTTACCGTGGAGAAGATGGACTTCCTGGAATGGTTGGATACCCTGGAAATGAGGGTCACCAGGGGCCACTAGGAGAGAAGGTAATGCCTGATTCTTCTTCTTATTATTATTATTATTATTACTACTACATATTATTATTATTATATTATTATTTCCAGATGAATGACTATACATCTGATTTTGTCTGCAGCTCAAACACAATGGATTTAGATTTGATTTACAGATTTTATTGATTACATATCAGAGGTCAGAGACCAGATTAACCTTCTACAGGGCCCAAAAATTTGTTGTTGGACCCCTACTGGCCCCCAACAGTTTTTGACTGTTGGCCAGACAAAACGAGAAATGTCAATGTTAACTTGAGCTTAATGTTTTGATGGATGATTTCAGAAGATAAGTGCCAGATATATTGATAATGTCCTGTGATGGAATAATAGTAACAACAATGATAATAATAATAATAATAATAATAATAACTATTTATATAGCACCTTTCAAAACAAAGTTAAAAAGTGCAGAAATAATAAAAAAACAGAAATGCAAATAATAAATCCAAAATAAAATAAACTATAAAATCCAAATGTATATAAAATCCAAACTAAAATATACAATAAAAACAACAGTCAATAAAAGGCCATGCGATAAAAGAGAGTCTTAAGTAGAGATTTAAAAGAAGATACAGAGTTAGCCCACCTGAGGTCTGCAGGTAGCAAAGGCCCAGTCACCTTTGAATATATGACCGTACAGAGGTTTTCTGGGTGTTAGTTAAATCACACAGAAAAAAATTGATGTAGTTTGATAAAAACACAACTTTACAAGAAACTATTTTCACAAAGAGAGACTTTGACTGTGTCTTAAATCTTAAGCCGGACTGTGGTACAATGAATTCTGGTAAATTAAGACTTTTTTCAATATCAAAAAAAGGAGGAACGTCATCCAACGGCTTTTTTACTCTTTTTCTTCTCTTTGCTCTCTCATAACAATGTAAGCAAACCAGAAATTATGAGCCATGTTTTCCTGTTCTTTGCGGTTGGGTGCTACTGGTCAGCGCAGGTGTCATTGATTGTTAACATGGTAACATTGGTCTTAGACCTGCGTTAGTCTGGGGGTAAGATGGATAAAGATCATTTTTTTGTCTTAAAATGATGTGTGACTGCTCTCAACTTCTGTATGAACACAACTACACTGACATTTTTAAGCTGTTTGTAAAACCACATGAATTTTAGTCAGAATTCTTCAGTATGATGATTTTTTTCTCTTTTGTTGTCCTCAGGGTGAACAAGGACCAGCAGGAAGTCCAGGACTGAAAGGCTCTCGGGTACGACTGATAATTACGACAATGATGAATTATTAAGATTTTCTTCCTTTATCAAATATCCCAGCGAAACAGTGGTTAAAGTCTGGTGCTTTTATGCTCAATTCTCATTTGAAATCTAAAGTTTATTCCAGCTATGATTCTGTCTCTGACTCTTTTTCAACCTCTTTAACTCTTCAAGTCTGCATTTTCTAAGACTTGAGCATCATGTTGGACACATTTAGCCAGAATTCATCCTGACAAATCTGGTACCTTTAAAAACTTGACTGAAAACAGGCTCAGAGGTGAAAGAAGGAACCAGAAAACATCATCAGTCAGTAACCATCTATCTCTCTGTGTTCTCCAGGGTCTTCCAGGGAAACCAGGTTTCCCAGGACCTCCAGGACTGCCGGTAAGAACATTCACATAGTAACCGTGAACAGACAATAAAGAGAATTTAAACCAGAGGCCCTTTATATATTATGCTACAATACAACACACATCATATCAGTGGTGATCAGAAAGTGTTACATCTTGTCAAATCATTTCCGTGTATTTGAACTGTAAAAAAGTTTGATCTATAGGTGAGTGAAAACTATTGTTTTTACTATGTTTCAGATGATTATACACCAAGGAAAGCATAATTATTTTAAATTCCATTTTTGTATTTTTGTCAATAGATCGCCTAAATCACACTGGTCCTTTAAAGAGCATCAGAAACAAGATCAAATATTCAGATTTAGTCTCAACGCTTTAACAAAGATTTGTACAACTCACAGACAAAAGTTTAGATTAGAAGAAGAAGATATTTTTCAGTGTGATGCATTGAACATTTTATGAATTATTATTGTTTCTCAGGGACTTCCCGGGCACGAAGGACCAATTGGACAATCTGGATTCCCAGGATGCAATGGGACAAAGGTAGAGATCATCGCATTTCAGTTTGAATCCTGACTGACAGGTTTGTGGTAGAAGTATGGAAAGCAGAGAACACAGAGACACAATCTTCTTTAACTTCAGGCAAGGAAAGTTTTGGGCTGGAGTCAAACAGTATGTGCTAATTTAGTTAAAATTCAAAATATTTCTTTATAAATGATCAATTGATCAATTAAAGTCAATAACAACAGATACGTTCAGGTGGTTTCTGCTTTTCTTCCTGTAGAAAGTTTAAGTTTTGTGTTTTCTGTGTTTAATCAAATGACCATAGCAGATCTAGGACCAGATCATATTTTAAGATAAAAACAGTCCCTCCAGAATGTTGCAATTTTGCAATCGCAATAATTAATACAAATTCAACCAATCTCATTTGCATTTGCAATCTGCATTTTTGTCCAATCACCGCAACTTTTCCGCAAATTTGATAAAAAATCATCATAGTTTCCCGTGAGTTGAACCAATCATACCAGTCCCTGTGCAAAACCTTGATGTATGTCACCAAAATAATTTCCTTGTTTCTGGTTTTGAAGCATGTTGTGAAGCTGCAGACATGTGTGACATGAACATCTCAAATTTACCAACAAAAATTACTGTAAATGACTGTGTAAAGCAATTCCCAGATGTTTTATATGAAAGCAGGGTTAAATTGTTTGTACCACGTGCAGCATTGTGGTGGAGTCATAGGTGTAGAGCTGCCGGAGCCGGAGGGCGACAATATGGTACTTTTTTTCTCCTGATGAAATAAAATACCAATAGTTCAGATAATCCAGTTGATGTTTATATAGGTTTTGAACGGGTGAAGATCCAATCATCACTGAAAGTGTGTCATGAAGCAAATTGATAAAAACAAATGAAATGGTCAGAGTTGTCATATTGACATTTGACAATATTGATTGATTTCCAACCATCAATCACGCATCTATTAACACTTAGGAAAACTTTCCACCTTAAAAGTGTCTGATAGCTGTCGGTAGCCTCTGAGCTGCTCAGTGAATTAAATTGTTGATCAGTAAAGATGAAAAGACAGAAAGCATCCTTCCATTCATCATTCATTTGTCATGAATTAATATTTATTTTCTCCCACATCGCAATTTTTAAGAAAAATATGCCACGAGATCAGGTATTTCTAGCCCGCAACAATCACAAGAAAAGCCTGTGAAATTCAAAAATCAATTATTCGCCCAGGCCCAGTTAGTCTTCTTAATCCACAGTAATGATGTTATCTGGCTGTGCAGATCACTACAATGATGATGGACAGGAAGATACACTTGTGTATCATCTGCATAAAGATGCATGGATGAATCTGCAAAGGGGACCTACCTGAGACATACTACACTGACACTGATTGATGCACTGACTGATTGATTGATTGATGTATTGATTGATCTCTTCCAGGGAGATGTTGGATACCCAGGATTCCCTGGGGTTCCAGGGGCTGCTGGCCTTCGAGTAAGTCTTACCTGAACACAGCAAAGATTGGCTGCTGTGAAGACTTCCTGTTTCACCTGTCAGCCATTTAGATTTATCACTGCAGGCTGAAGCTAAGCTAGGATAATTAGCTGTCCTAAAGCTAAAGCTAACTGCGTTGATGTGTTTCAGGGTCGACCTGGACTGCGAGGTACAAAGGTAAGAGAGCACATCTGAACACATTCACATACTGTGATAATAAAACCCTGTATCTCCAGGTCTGCACATATGGTTTTCAGCATTTATTCCATATGTTTTTAATTCTTTCATAAGTATTTTCAGACATTTTATTTGTCAATATAGTCACACAACAGAATTATGTTTGGTGCCTCAGAAACCAACAGTTATAAAATGAAATAAATAATAGTAACAAGAAAATATACTAGAAGACAAAATAAGATAAATAATCGAGAAAAGAAACATAGAAAGATATATAGTCAGATAGAATGTTAAAATGTTGACATAGTGACATCTGTATATATAAATATGTATAAATAAACGAGGACTGGTAGAGGACAGTATAAAGGAGTATTACACAACACAAAGGGGACAGGAAATTTGGGGAGATGAAGGGTGACATGCTACAGGGAACCTCAACTGGACTCAGACTGGGGAAATGGTCACCCCCTCATCTTTGTCTTTCAAAACTCTGTGAGAACAAGCTCCTTCTCTGTTGACTGTTCCTGTTTTGGTTTGGTTTTAGGGAGAGTCACTGGTCTACCCCATCACTCAGGAAATTAAAGGAGCAACAGGACCACAAGGACCAGATGGAGAAAAAGTCAGTGCCAGACATTTTAGAAAAGACAAAATGACAAAACTCTTCTGCAAACATAGCAGACTGTACAGACTGATGGGCGTCAGTACTGCTCACATGACAAAAACTGATCAATTATTATTGCAAATAATGTTTTTTTATTTAAATCCATCCATAGAATGCACCCAGCTGCTCTTTTTCTGATGTTAAAGGCTGAAAAACATTTACACATATTATGATTGGCTGTTTCTGTTTCAGGGGCTAAGGGGAGATCCAGGTCAACTAGGACTAACAGGACCAGCAGGACCCTCTGGAATTCCTGTATGGTTCAAATCCGAGACAAACTTTATTTAAACATCTATAATGAACAGCACTTCCATGAACTGACGTCATCTGTTATTTGTTTTTTTCTTTAGGGAAGGTTGGGGTTGCCGGGATTACAGGGAGAGAAGGTAAGTGTGCTGAGAGACTGAACTGATCTGAGAGCAGCTTCTAGTTGTGTTTGTAGATTTCACCATCATCATCATTTTAGTTTCACTCATCAATAAGCTTCATCACTAGAGATACTCTGACACTATATTTTTCCTTCCTGATACCTGAACTTGTGTATCAGCTGATCCGAAGTTCTGATCGGGTACCAACAGATGTAAACTACTGGCCATATATGGATGTGATATAATTGAAATAAATCTAGGCATAAATAACACTTCCTACACTAGAGCCTTACATACTGAACATGTTGACTTTTTACTGGTGGGACTCTCGAGTGGAACATTTTGCCCAATTGCTAATGTTTTGCTAATGGCTAACACTACACTACAGGACATCACTTATTCGCTACTCTAAAACAGTAGCTACCAGAGGCTGCACAGAGCAACTTCCTGTGTAGGCTACTGTTTTAGGGCAGAGAAGAAGAATTGATATCTGAGAAGTAAGTAAGTAAGTAATTATGAAAGGTATGATTAAATAACGTGGAATCAGATCCTGTATTCACCAATACCCGATCCAGTATTTTAGGCAGCATCAGTGTTTCGGAATCGGAACAAGTCTATTCATAACCAATGTGATAATCCCAGGTCAAAAATAACAATCAAACTCTGCCCTCAGCAGCTGGCAAATGTCGATGTGTTGTTTGATTATAAAGCAGGTCTAGGTTCTATATTAATACTGTGAAAGTATCAAAGCCTCAGTCCACAGGGAAATGCGCACAGCTTGTATTTAGAAATTGCCCTCAGCCATGCCCCAAAACCCACCCACCTGGACCCACCATCCAGCTGTGCAGGATTTCGTTTCTCTGAGTATTTTCCTGAAAACTGATATATTTTTATTAGATCAATCAGAAACAGTCAGCCAATCAGAAGAGAGGCTCAGAGCCTCCTCTTTTCTGATTGGCTCAACGACCTGTTGTTACTAGAGTTCCAGAGAGAAGCCTGAGAGAGGAGATGTAAAACTACACTGAGATGGTTTTTGGTTCTTTAAAACCACAAATGTATCTTCTTATGGATCAACACTTCGGATAGAACACAGGAGAAGAGGAAAATATGGTTGTTACCATGTTCATACAACTTAGTAACTTGTTGACAATTAATATTTAATAATATAAGTTATTATCTTACCTACACCAGGAAATATCTTGTTTGAAAAGTTGGTATCCTGTTTGGGTTTTGAGCCTCTTAATTTTTATTTACCTATCATATCAATAATCAATAATCACATGTGATTGTTGGTTGAATGACCAATGTGCTGTTGGATCATGTAACTTCAGTCTGGGATCATCATCCGGTCCTGATGAGGCTGTGCTTCTGTTTCAGGGTCAGGAGGGACCCAGTCCAGTGATCCCGGGTCCTCGAGGACTGAAGGTGAGCTGGGTCCAGAACTGAACTCATGTGTTAATGATAGAAACAGGGTTGAATGTCATGTCAGCAAAGACAGGAGATAGAACATGGTAATACAAACATCTGTAACCTGTGAAACACCTTTGTAACCTTCATCATCATCATCATCATCCTCACCTTCATCATCATCATCATCAGCTGTGCTTGGTTTTCAGGGTGATCGTGGACCTCCAGGGATTCCAGGACAGAAAGGAATCAAACTGTATGCTGAGGGACCCAAAGAGCTGAAGGTCTGTCTGTCTGTCTGTCTTTCCGTCTGTCTGTTTGTCTGTCTGTCTGTCTGTCTGTCTGTCTGTCTGTCTGTCTGTCTGTCTGTCTGTCTGTCTGTCTGTCTCCTTCTCTATCTGTTTCTCTGTCTGTCTGTCTGTCTTTCTCTCTGTCTCTCTCTCTCTCTCTCTCTCTCTGTCTACGTCTCTGTTTGTCTCTGTCTGTGTCTCTGTCTCTCTCTCTGTCTCTCTCTGTCTGTCTGTCTTCACTGATGTCTGTCTTTCTGTATATTTCAGGGAGAACCAGGTGACTCTGGAGATAAAGGTTGTCTTGGACCTCCTGTAAGTCAAACCTGTCTCACTGACTCAGTCTCATTCACATCAGAAGAGAGAAAACATGTTGATTATTGTTTGGATTGACTGATGTGTGCATTTTGTTTCTCCTCCAGGGTGTGCGGGGGAGACTGGGGGTGAAAGGACAGAAGGGAGAACGAGGTGACCCCGGCTCACTGGTGAGAAAGACTGTTGTGACCTGAAGTTCAGCAGAAACCTGAACCTGTTCATGGTGGTCTTACGTGCTGCTGTGTGTGTTTCAGGGTAAACAGGGGAAGGACGGACTCATCGGAGAGCTGGGATCTCAGGTAACTCACCTGCTGGGCTGAGACTAGATAAGCACTCTGTTACTGGTAACTAACTAGTTCTAATGTTCTCCACCAGCTTGTTGACACACCCTAACATGAAACTCTGTTCTGTAATAAAATGTTTCCCTTCACACACAGCTGCTACAGTCACTCTGAGTCGTAGATCTCCTAAACTTTAGCTACAAATGTTTAAAAGGAGACGAACCGAAACATCTTCAGACAGTCTCTACTGTCGAGTTCATAAACCACTGACAGAAACATCCTGACTGACTGAACCTCTGTGTGTCTGCAGGGTGACCCAGGGGATCGTGGGTACCTTGGTCCTCCAGGTATTGATGGAGCCAGGGTGAGTACTGTATAGTACTGCAGTACCACACTACGTGCTGTTTCAGATCCAAACCTGCTCTGTTTACACAAACTGTGCTCTGTGGTGTTTTCAGGGGGAGAAAGGTGAACTAGGTCCTCCAGGTCAACCAGGAGAGGTGAGTGACGTTTCTTTCTCCGCTGAATAAAGCTGAATGATTGAATGCTGTTTGTTTGTTATTGTTGTTGACTTGAAGCTGTTTGCAGTCAGTTAATGTGTCACTCATGAAGCTAATGAGTTGCAGCGTCACCGACCAACAGACCCAGCAGCAGAAGTCAGTCTCCATGTTCAATATGTGTTCTTGTGTTTGTATCAGATGGTCTGGAATCACAGATTCCTGAAGGGCACCCTTGGTGACCCTGGGCCCCATGGACCCCCAGGAGCCCCTGGAAAACGAGGTATCAAAGAGTCCAATCTGAAGAGTTAAAAACACAGTGGAGGTTCACATCATTTTAAATGTTTACCAGTGTCTGTTCAATCTGTTTGCAAAGTTGGACTCACAACACAGGAACTCAATCAGGTTTAGCTGAAGGTTTGGTACTCAGGTGAGCCATCAGACAGGAGAGTGGAGACAATGAGACACAGGTGCAACACATGAGGGCGGGGCACACAATCACAGAGACGAGAAACACACCAGGGCAGTATGAGGATCTGAAACAAGTGGGAAAAATAAAACAGGAAATACTGTAAACTGGTGCCTCACGTTCAATAACTGTTGTAACAGCTGTATGAAGGAAAAATCAGCTGAAGACAATAAAAATAACACATTCTATGTTTTATAAAATAACTAAAAAGTGCAATGGGACATGAAAATAAAGGTGTTTGCTTGCGGGGGTTATCCCCCACATTGGGCAAGGGTGGGGTACACCCTGGACAGGTTGCCGATTCATCACAGGGCTGATACACAGAGACAAACCACCATTCACACCTACAGGCAATTTGTAGTTAATTAACCTAATGTGCATGTCTTTGGACTCTACAAAATAATAATTAAGATGACCATAATAATGATAATAAGCTAATCAGATAAACTTCACATCTGTTCAAACGCTGATAATTGAAGAATTATGGATTATAGATCACTTCTCTGAACATCTGTACTGAACCACAGTCCTTTCAAAGCCAGAGGTGTGGTAACTCAGAAATGTTCTTCTCTGCTTCTTTTAGGACTCATTGGTTTTCCTGGACTGCAGGGCGAGCCAGGTACACTCCACCTGTTCTCTCTCTCTCTCTCACTTATTGTTATTGAAAATAAAAATCAATAATGATGATAATGATCAGGTTGCACAGTGTTTAGAAATATTTAGGAAATATTTAGGAAATGTAAAAGTATCAATATATGATAAGGAGAAGAACATATTTAATGAGGTGTTTTGTTTCTTCTTTGGTGACAGTAAAATAAAATAGTCTCTTCTTCTTCTCTCAAGGTGTGGCTCCTATTGGGCCACCAGGACCCCAGGGGCAACCTGGTTTGACTGGACCCAAAGGAGAACTAGGAGAGCCAGGGCCTATCATCATCGGGCCCCAAGGACAGACTGGAGTCCCAGGAGGTCAGGGAGCTGAAGGAGAACCAGGAGAACCAGGAATCCCAGGTAATATAAACATTATATATTTAGAAAAACAAAAATTTAGAAAAAAAAAACAAAATATATAAAACATGCATATGTAACACAGACAGACATGTTGTTTTCTGTCTGTCAGACTTCGTGCTAGGAGATGTTGGTCTTCCAGGACCTAAAGGTCCACCAGGCCTGTTGGGACTTCCTGGGACCAGAGGGCAGAATGGACAGACAGGTGAGTGGGTGAGATGAGAGGGGAGTTATGATGATCACATGACATGTTGACAGTATTTGATGAACTGGTCTGGTGATGGTGTTTCTGTAGTCATATGTCCAGTCGGTATTAAAACGCCAATTTTAAATGGAAGTTTTGAATGGGATTTTTAATTAAGACACAAAACTTCTGATATACACACAACTGTTAATACAACACAATCTGTAACAATCAACACGTTTAATTTTAACAACAGAACATAGTTAATCAGAGAGGGAGAGAGAGAGAGAGACATGCTTCACTAAAGCTCTCACAGAAATGACAATTTAAATGTTTTTTGAACTGAGATAAACCTAATACATTTTGGAATTAAAGCTGCAAGCAGCGATGAACGAGCCTTCCCACTCCTGTGCACCTTGGGGGGGCTCGTAGTGCGCCATCTGAAGTGGTCGCACATTGTAACGACAAATTAACAGCAAAATATCTCACTTTCTGTTGGGTTTAGGGTATGGGTTGTACTTATTTTATTTTTTTGTAGGTTTTGACATGGTACATGTGCCTACCAAGTTTTGTGCATGTCGGTGAAACTCTGTGCGATTTATGCAACAATAGGTGGTGCTATCGAGCCATTTTGCCACACCCATGGGCGGGATCTATGAAATACGTAAATTTACACCAGGCCTGACGAGTGTGCAAAGCTACAAGAGTCTGGGAAAGGCCTCAAAAAGTCTGTTCATTAGTAAGAATAATAATAAACACCACAGTTACAGGGTCCTCGCACCCTTTGGAGCTTAGGCCCTAATAATCTAAACTTAAAAATAGGACAACAGTAAGAGTTTTTGGAATAAATACATTTGGAAGAAATGCATAGTCACTGAGAAGCTAACTTGGCTAATGTGACAGCTAATCTGACCAAAGAAGTGCGGGAAAGTGCGGGAAAGCTCCAAAGGACTGGACACCAAACTGTAAAACAGCTCTTCTTTCACTCATATAAAACTGTATAGTAGTAAGGCAAGCACCGTCATATTTCCAAATATCCTATAAAAACATTCTTCAAGATATACAAAGGGTAGTCTTATGCTAACTTCAAGCTAAGTAGCTAAGTAGCCTGCTACGTAGCAGTAGCAGAGGGAGCAACATGTTTAAAAATAATCTAAAAAAGTCTCCCTGGGGTTTAAAACTTAAACTCAAAATAAGACCCATTGTGGTGAGAGAGTGACACTACAGAATAAAACCAAAATAATTTTTTTTTTAAACTTTCAAAAAATTTCAGGCTGATAAAAGTGTTTTTATCTCCAAAATAAAAGCACCGTTCTGGTTCCACTGTTCAGGAATTCCATCTGTATTACCACTATTTATTGCATGCTTTATTTTGATAGGTAAGGCCTCAACAGACTCAGAAATTTTTTATGCTCTTTAAATTGTGACCCTGTGTATTCAGATACTAGATATGAATATTTCAGAAATCACAACTATAAAATGTCTCAACCTAAATACTGTGGTGGCATCATGTTTAACCAGTACCATACCATAAGTATGTAATACATATACTGTATAATATATAATATAATAAAGTATCTAATAATTGTTAATGAATCTGAAGGAGAACATCAGAGATGTTCATTTCAAAGTTAATTTATTAATTCATATACAGTATATTTTTGAAGAAGGAGTTGAACCACAAATGGTCCAGACGTGGGCCAGGATACACCAGGAACAAATGATATAGATGAACATTACAATAGAAACATCAGGGCAGAGACATTAATCACATTTTAACAGTAGTATGCATGTATTCCCTCCAAGCACAGGCAGACACAAGTGGTTTTCTTGCTACTGATGTATTTGATGTATTAAAATCCACCATGAAAACTAAACACAGTAAAAGCATATTAGGTCAACAACACTTAATGACAATAATATAAGGCAAAACAATCAAATACCACATTGGCTGCATGCTAGGTTAAAGGGAATAAGCTTCATGTCTGGTCTTCCTTACTTCCAATGTAGTCAAAAAGTCTTATTTATGAGAGAGCAGTCCAACGGAATTTCCTGCGCAACTTAGAGCCTTCAAAATCAAAGCACGATTTCTTATTTTAAAGTAAACAAAATACAAATGACAAATGGATCCCAAATAAATGACAAAGAATGAAATTGGTCTTATAAAAGTGTAAATATTATCATGTTACACTGTAGTTTGTTTGTTTTTTACATACACATGCGTATTTACAACACTATCATAAGATAAAGTACAGTTTAGTGTGATACACTTTGATATTGGTATGTCTTGGATAATTGATTGATTGATTGATTGATTGATTGATTGATTGATTGGATGGTTGGTTGGTTGGTTGGTTGGTTGGTTGATTGACTGATTGGTGTTTGATTAATTGACAGGTGAGAAGGGTGAAATGTGCTCGGTCTGTCCTGTTGTTTCTGCCGCACCTGGACCTCCAGGTAAACCAGGAGAACCAGGTGAAAACGGGCTGCTAGGTAAGAACTTGCCTGATGTAATGATTGTAACTATCCTATGATTAACAGTTAGTCAGCAGCCCTATGTTCTATAATAAAGCTCTGTTATATACTAAAGTAAATGTTGTTAGTTTTTGAATTTCAATTGTTATTTAATGAACACAGTGTGAGAATAATGTAACTGACCACAACCAGCAGAGAGCAGGATCTAGATTCAGATTCAGTGTAAACCTGTCGGTCTATGTGATGTCATTCTGTTTCCAGGTTCAGATGGTTTTCAAGGACCCAAAGGTTACACAGGGGTCAGAGGTATCAGAGGACCACCTGGTCAACAGGTGAGCTCACCTGCTGAAACTCTCTGACGGTCACACATGTTACATGTTCAGAGATGGTCTGTGTGTTTGTCAGCTTCTCGGAGCCTGTGAAATATTTTACATTTCAGTCACTTTATCACAAACTGTTCTACAGTTACATACAGTTAGTAAATGCTCTGCTCTCAATGAATCTGAGCAATGACCAGGTGTCTAGTGAGAGAGCTAATCCCAAAGGCAAAATGACGGAACATATTACAAAACCCAAAACCACAGAGCTGCTGTGATCCTCCATCCTCAGTCTATGAAATAAGCATGTTTGAGGCAATAAACAAGTAAACAACAGATTAATAAGGTTTGTTATTCTTACACTGATAACAAATAAACAACAAACATGTGTCTGCTGTCTTGAGGGCCCCTTTGGTTTCCCTGGTATCCCGGGGCAACCAGGACCTGTTGGTGACCCGGGGGTCATGGAGAGAGTGGGGCAGAAGGGTGAAGAAGGACTCCTGGGGGAGCCAGGACCACCAGGTCTTGAGGGGGCAGACGGACTTCAAGGAGTACCAGGACTGAAAGGTGTTCCGGGACAGAAAGGAAACCCTGTGAGTGTAGTATTCATCCTCTGTCCAGTCCAGACCAGGTCTGAGAGGGGGTCAGTCTGTCGCTGGATCACAGACTGAACTTTGACTTCATGGTTCTTCTTGTTGTGTCTCTCCAGGGGCCTCCAGGACTGAAAGGTGACAGGGGCCCAATCGGGGACACTGGTCCTAGAGGACTGATAGGACAGAGGGGACCTCCAGGACCTTCAGGTATTGGCGCTCCAGGACCTCCGGGACCTCAAGGCAATGTGGGAGTCCTGGGACAGCGAGGAAGTCCTGGAAAACCAGGTGAGAGTGTCCAGGTGTAGACGGGACTGGAGAGGGGTGGGGACCTGAGCTAACAGCCGGTCTGTCTGCATGTTGTTTCAGGTGAAAAGGGTGCTCCAGGTAAAACTGAAACAAACCCAGGAGAACCAGGACAGAAAGGAGAGAAAGGTTTATCTGGAAACCCAGGACCTGAAGGTAAGACAGGTTTTTCTCCTGGAGTGTTCATTTTAGAAACAGGTGAATTTTATTTTAAATTCAAAATCTGAGAAAATCAAGTCATAAAAGCCAAGGGCCATACAAGATTACCATACAGGCAAACTAGGATAACACCTCAGAAGAGCCCCAGTACTGCAAGGGCCCCTCAGAGGCTCCATCCTCACAGTGTGCTGAATGTTTTTTTGGAAATATTTGTGACTGAAGAGCAAACATTGTACTTCAACTAACATTAATAACGTTACTAACATTTAGAACTGGTAAAAGGAACCTTATTGTAAAGTGTAAAACACATAATCATTTATTAATGAGTTACTATAAGGCTTCTTTTACCAGTTATAAATGGTAGTAACTCATTAGTAAGATTAATGAGTAGTACATATTAACTTGATCTTGCCAAATAGTAAGCCTGAATCAGTGTATGAAAACTGTGTTATAACTTGTTTATGATTGTTTATTTATGATTTTGATTTATAATTCTAATCTCACCTGGTGACTATCAGTCTGAGGCACCGGGAACTAGAACAAAAAGTATGACAACTCTTCTCTTGTAGATGCACCAATGAAAGTTGAACTCAGCACTCAGAGACCAGGAAACACTGACTGACAGATTACTAAACTGATTTTTTCCCTAAATTAATCTGAGGGTTGATCTGTAGAAATATCCACTGATGAACCTGTTGTATCGGTTTTATCTGCAGGTTCTCTCTCAGTTCTATCTTTGCACATTTACCTGCTGACTCACCTGTGTGTTCTGCTGCTCTCAGGTGGGACAGGACCTCCAGGTGCTCCAGGATCTGTTGGTCCAATTGGAGAAAAAGGAGATAAAGGATTCTCTGTGCAGGGCCCCCCAGGCTTCCCAGGGGTGAAAGGTCAGTTTAGGAACCGTGGTGAAGACAACAGTTCACATCAATGGAAAATGATAAATAACAACAACAACAAAAAAAACTATTTGTGTTCATCTTTAGGACTCAAAGGCTTTCCAGGAGCACCCGGTTTATCAAGTTTTGGTATCAAGGGACGAGCAGGGCCATCGGGCCCCCCAGGGATGCCGGGTCCAAAGGTAGTGTGGACTCATACAAACAGGAAGCCCAGTTTGATCTCAGTAACCAACCAGAATGCAGAGTTTCATCATCCTGCAGGGATTTTCATCACATACATGAGCTGAGGTCCTTAAATACACAAACAAAACTATGAACAAAACAAAAGAGAAAAGGTGATTTCACTTAATCACACTAATCTGACCTGCTGCCCCTAATCTGAGTCAGTTTAAGTGACTAAAGCTTGTTTGGTTGGTTTTAGGAAACCAGTTTAACACAAAAAGAGGTTTTATTAAGTAGATTATATCATCTTCAGCACTTCACCTGAGTCAACCTACATGTGAATCCCAGGTTGAGCCAATCACTTACAATCATAGGTGTAGTGCTGCCGGAGTGCACCAGAACGACAGTTCATATAATCCGGTTGAAATATACATTTTTAAGAGCTTGAGGATCCAATCATCACTAAAGCATATGTCATGTAGAGGGCTAATAAAATCAAATTAAATGATCAAAGTCTTCATATTGACATGTACAAGGTATATTGATTAATTGACGTGCATGCATTGAGTCATGGTACGGTAGCCTCTGAGCTGCTCGGTGAATTAAATGGTTAGTTAGTAAAGATGAAGAGACAGAAAACATCCTTTCATACATCGTTCACTCTTCTGACACTTTCTTTATCTGTAATGCTTTTACACAGAAACATGACAGAGTCAGTCTGTTCCAGTTGGACAACTTGTGCTGCTGGAGATGAAAGCTAGCTTAGCTACATTTTCATAGTCTAGTCTGTTAGCTAAGCTACGCTTTCATATTCGAGCCTGTTAGCTTAGCTTTACCTCTGCCTACACTGCAGCTTCCAATGTGTTTCCAATGTGGCTTCATTTACTGACACAAGTCAGTAAATGAAATCATTCAAAACACAAACTACTTGAGTTCATTTACCTCCTGCTTAATGCTACGCTAATTACAACGTTCAACATCCATGGTATGGTCTAATATCACTGAGCTGGATGTTTGTCTGATGCTGCGGCATATTTTCAGCATGATCAAACAGTTTGTTAAGTCAGTCTAACATCTGATCATGTGATCAGGTTGACTGATGTATGTAAACTTGTCATGATGTGCATGCACGCATGCATATCTGCACTCTGGTACTTGAACAAATAGCGCTACACCTCTGGTTTTTATATTATGTACCCATCAATGACAGCAGTGATATCAATTCCATCAATTCCATATCAGTCACTGCAATCAATAATCAATATAGTGAGGTAGTAAATAGAATGATTACACCTAAGACCAATTGAAAACATGCTACAATAGGGGTGTGCTGTGTCCAAGTATGTTTGGTTTTCAGATTCTGCTGTATTCATTAGTTCCAAGTCAGAGATATCAGAGCTTTTTTTCATTATTGTAATAATAATAATAATAATAATACATTTTATTTAAAGGCGCCTTTCTTGGCACTCAAGGACACCGTACACCCATATGACATGAATGCTTCATAAGAACATCACACTTCCTGCTTCCTGTGATCTTGTTGAAGTCACGTTAAGCAGTGTGAATGTCGTCATCTGTTCTACTGTTTTTCTGTTCTGCTGGTCTCTGTGGTCACAGGGGGACAAGGGAATGGGTTTCCCGGGCCAGCAGGGTCAGTCAGGCCCTCAGGGAGAAGACGGTTCTGTGGGGCCCCAAGGAATCCCCGGGACCCAAGGAGTAGATGGAGTTCCAGGACGTCCAGGACAAGATGGACCACCAGGACCCAATGGTAGCTCATTCAAAGATCTGAAACCAATATTAAAATCTTAAAATCAATCCTAGAACTAACTGATTTCAAACCATATATGTGCTCTTCTTCTGGTCCGTGTCATCTGGTTTGTTGCTTTGTTTGGTAGAAGACAGAGAAGAGGATTACAATATTCGAGCCTACCAGTGATAAACACGTGCAAAAGTTGATCAATGGTGGCCTAGGACAGAAACAACTGTACTCTAAGGATGTAGCTATTGAAACTTAAAATAGTTGAGTATCATCCCTGT
This sequence comes from Seriola aureovittata, assembly GCF_021018895.1. Lineage (NCBI taxonomy): Eukaryota > Metazoa > Chordata > Actinopteri > Carangiformes > Carangidae > Seriola > Seriola aureovittata. The sequence goes on along the minus strand of NC_079367.1, from coordinate 30,471,934 downwards.
AAAACTGGTGTCATGTCTTCTAATGATGCTACCGCTTATAAAGGCTGAAAAAGACTGGGCCTATGATTGAGCCTTGTGGTACAGGACAGCTGATGTTATGTTTCTGAAAGGAGTGTTTATTGAGGGAAACAAAACATTCTCTATATCTGAGGTAATAAAACACCCCTTCAGAACAGTATTAGAGGAGCCCTCACATTTATGTAGTCAACTTTCTCTAAAAATTTTGCCTAAAAATGGAGGATGAGAAATTGGTCTAAAATTGCTGAAAACCATGAGTCAATTGTTTTATTAAGGAGGACTTTCACCATAGCAGTCTTAAGTGGTGGAGAAACAATAGTAATAATAGCTACAGCAACCTGATTAGCTCAAACTGTAAACTAACTACTCCAGACTTAATGAGCAGACCCCTTCATCTAAAGGTCGAGTTCAGTTTAAATATTCCCAAACCCAAAACTGAGTCTGATTCAAAAGGACTGACAAACACAGGTTTTAAAACATGCTAACTGAACTGAAGTGAACTAAACTGGAGTGTCTCTCAGGTCATAGTGGTCTGGATGGTGTACCCGGCCCTGTTGGTATTGTGGGACTCTGTTTAGCGGGAGCTCCTGGACCTGACGGAGAGCAAGGACGGATGGGCGTTATTGGATTCACAGGTACCAACTGTGCAGGATCCTCAGAGGGAGAGTATTCCTTTAAATGCATGAACCATCCTCTGAGATCTGTCTGTAGGACTGGGTACAATAAACTAAATCCACATGAGAGAACCCACCTATCACTCAGCTCTCCTGTTTCGCAGGAGCCCGCGGCTCAAAGGGGGTGCAGGGTGATCCTGGGTTGCTGGGCTTGGGAGCTATTGGACGTCAAGGACCATACGGGGCACCAGGGTTTAATGGACCTCCAGGGCCAGTAGGAGTAGGAGGACTGAAGGGCCTGAAAGGGACCAATGGGGAGCCAGGAAGCCCAGGTAAGGAGGCACGACATTAATATTTCTGCTTAGTTTTGATACACAGAAGTCACATTTATTTTAGTCCGGTTGTTTGTCAGTGAAAACTGCTGAAAAATATTCTTTGATGAAAGTTTTTTCAGAACTAAAAGGAAAGGAAAACTGGATGGACTGTGAAATTAACAACAATGACGAAATGTACTACATTTTTCATCAACAAATTCAAACTATAATATAAAAGATGGATGGCGAATGAAGTAATTTCCATCTTAATGCCTCCTAAAAATTTTTTCAGATGCATTGGTCTATAGAGTCTCTCACTGTAGCTTCTGACTGGTAAAACAGGTTCCTCCACCAGCAAATAACATTGCTTCCTCTTCTTCAAGTTGATTTATCTGTTTGACTTGTTGCACTGCCCTTAGTGAGTGTTAAAGTTAGCTAATGTTTCCAGGTCTTGGAATTGAATTTGAAACAGATTTATGAACTGAATTCATCTACAGTCCACTGAGGATTAGACAAGAAGCAGCAACAGCAGATACCTCTGAAAGGCTAAGCTAATGTAACACAATCAGGTGCTGTGGACGAGTTTTTCCTTCAAAGACTACAACTAAATTAGGAGCCAAATTAACATTTGTGTACGCTCAGCTTCTCAGGACAAGTTGTGATTGTAAATCACTGCAGTGTCCTTACAAGGATGGTAACATCAACATGTGTGTGCTTTAGGTACCAGAGGGGACATGGGTCCTCCAGGACCTCTTGGGCGTCCAGGAGATGATGGAAAACCAGGAGAGACAGGACAACCAGGACCAAAAGGTTTAATCAATCAATCAATCAATCAATCAATCAATCAATCAATCAATCAGTCAGTCAATTAATCAGTTAGTCAACTGTGTCTCATTGTAACCGTCTCTGTCCTACTCTCAGGTCAGATGGGAGTAGACGGTGTCAGTGGTTCTCAGGGGCCTCCTGGGCCTCAAGGGGACAGAGGGGAGCCTGGACCAAAAGGAATCCAAACTTTTGTTGAGGTGTACGGAGATCCTGGAGACCCTGGAGACACTGGTACCTGATTCTATTATTTTCCATTAAGTTCTCTTCATAGTTCCTCAGGGTTTTTATTCTGGGCCCCATTTTACAGTCAGTATACACTATACACTCTATACTTGAACTTTGTCTGTTTCATATTAAACTACACCCGGCAGCTGGTTAGCTTAGCTAAGCATAAAGACTGGAAACAGGAGGAAACTAGCTTACTGTTTAACATGTTATATGTAGTTTCTTTAACCAATAAAAAAATACATTGTGGTTTTACAGGGGTTGTATGTCAGATGTTTTCTAAGCAGTAACTTCCTGGAGTCTGGCACATAGGCAAGAAGAACTATCCGACACATAAATACCATAACCTGACAAGAACAAGCCTAAACAGCAACGATTCAAGAATCACTATAAATATAATTCAGACATTCGGATACAAACCATTCATGTGAACACGTGAAGAGGTACTGACACTCATCAGACAGTGTGGGGTTGCATCAGATATAAAATGAAACAATCAATACGTCAGATGATCATAAAAATTCTACAGGTGTGTTGGTCTACCTGTCTCTGAACCTGTCTGCCTGCTTCCTGTCTCACCCTTAGGGCCCATAGGTTTCACTGGTACTAAAGGAGAGAAGGGCCTCCCAGGACCTCAGGGTTCTGACGGCACCAATGGCATACCTGGAAACGCTGGTCCACCAGGTGAACACAGCTACCTGAAAACACTGTTTATTTGGATGATTATGAGCTCAGTAGGAGCTACAGAAGCCATAAGAGGACACATCGCCTATTTGTGTTGCATTGTGTTTTTATGTTTTGCATGACCATCAGATTCTAATCTGACTGATAAATGTGTTTGTGTCTCAGGACTTCCTGGAGACCCTGGCAGAGATGGGCAGAAAGGTCCACCTGGTCCCTCTGGTCTCCCTGGTAACCCAGGAGATATGGGGCAGCCAGGTAACCCCCACATCCCCAATTTTTTTTCTCTAGATGAAAAAAAAATCTACAGTTCACCTAATCCGGTTGATATTTATATATATTTTAATTACTTGACAATTAACACTTAAGTGTCTATCATGAAGAGAGCTAATAAAAACAAATTAAATCGTCAAAGTCATGTTGACATTTAAGGTGTATTGATTGATTTCCAAACATCAATCACACATCAAGTAACACTCAAGAAAACATTCCACCTTAAAAGCTGTTGGTAGCCTCTGAGCTGCTCAGTGAATTAAATTGTTAATTAGTAAAGATGAAAAGACAGAAAACATCCTTTCATTCATCATTCACTTGTGATGAAACTGTTTCATATGCAGAAATCATGGGGTAGGTAAGGGGGCTCTCCGTTATAAATTCATAAATTCATGAAGTCATTACTCACTGGTACAAGTTGCCTTTGATTTTTAATGAATTATACAAAAAAAGGTAGCGACAATTTTTGCAATTTTTGTTTTCTCCCACAGTTTCATTGAAAAAAAACCATCTAAAATCATCACAAAATGCATCGCAATTTTTTTTTTTGACGGAATTTTTATTAACGGTACGATATACATATTTTCACACAATTACTTTCTTTTTCCCTTTACAGCTGTGCATAGCCTTTAAACATATTATAGTAGTAGTAAGTATTAAGTAAGTATTAAGCAAAAATAATAAAAAAGGCATACATTTCCATATATATAGATATATATATACATACATATATCCATGCATACACACTTCACTCACATATATAAAACATACCCATCAATGAGACAAAGAAAAAGAAAATTATCCACTCACACACGATATACACACCAGATATAATAGCTTAGATAAAATACAGGTGGAATATTTAGTCTTGAGAGAGAGACAGAATGTGATGTGCGCATGCCATGCGGTGCATGCACAGAAAGTGTAATTAGGTAAAATTTAAGCAGGAGAGCTAGGCAACATAGTATAATGAACCTCATTAAATTAATAAAGTCATGACAGGACTCCATCGTTTAGTAATAGTGGAATTTTGGTGCCTTAATGAATATGTTATTTGCTCCATCTGAAGATCCCATACTTTTTGGATCCATATATTATATACTGTATGGGTGGATCGAGTTTCAACGATCTAATGGTTATACATTTCAATGCTGCTGTCAGCAATATATTTAAAAGGTATTTCTCTGCCTTCCTGTCCAGACACTTATGTATTATTCCCAATTGTCACAGCCTGCTATGCCGATTTCTCACTCTCCACTCTGCCACACCTCCTAATCAGCTTCACTGTCTTCACCTGTTGCCCCCAGCTGCAGTCGATCCCCAATCAGACCAATATATATACATCCCCGGTTCACTCGCTCCTTGCCAGATTGTTCTCAGCGTCATGCTTGCCTTTCCAGCGATTATCCCCGGACTGACTTCCTGTTTTTGACTCTGCTTGCCCCTGACCATCCTGCCTCGTCTCTGCCCCGGGACCTTAGCCTTCTGTCCCCGACCACGAGTTCTGCCTGTGCGATTCCTGGTTCCCGTCTGCTCGTCCCTGTGGCTGTTTGGCATTTTCCAGCCCCATCATCGACTCCTCATACCCACCTGTGTGTGTTCTCTCTGCTGGTATTTCAATAAAGGTCATTTCCAACTATCCATCTGTTTGGTTATGCTGCACGTGGGTCCTATCACACCCCGTTACAGTAAGATCTGGCCAGTCATGGACCCAGCACACACCTCCTCAGCACCGAATCGCTTCGAGAGGATTGAGAGCGCCCTCCAGCAGCATGAAGCCATGATTGTCACCTCACAAGCTGAAGCAAGACGTTCAGCAGCAGTCCATGAGCAGGCGCTAACAGCCTTAGCCGCCCAGATGCAGCAGCTAACGACCGCCTTGAACCGGGCTCCTGTTCCGGATCCTTCCCCAGCTCCACCGACTCCTGCACCCTCACTATCCAGTGACTTCCCGGAGCCCCGGGTGGGAACCCCAGAAAGATATGCGGGGGACCTTGAGACTTGTGGTCCATTCCTGACAAACTGTTCCCTTTTGTTCTCTCTGCAACCCCGCACATTTGATTATGAGGAGGCTAAGGTAGCCTGCACTATCAACCACCTGACCGGAAGGGCTTGTCTCTGGGGAACCGCTGAGTGGGAGAGACAGACTACAGCCTGCACCTCCTTTCAGCTCTTCTCCAGGGAGCTCTGCAAGGTTTTCGGCATGGGGGTCTGATAAGCATGCGTCAGGGCAACCGGAAAGTGGCTGACTTTTCCATAGACTTTCGCACCAAGGCTCGCCAGAGTGATTGGAATTCTGCAGCGCTGTGCAAAGCTTTTCTTCACGGATTAGCTGAATATATTAAAGATGAACAGGTGCCTCACGACCTCCCGTCTACGCTGGATGGGTTGATCGCGCTGGCGACGAGATTGGACCTTCGGATCCAGGCATGGAAACAAGAAACGAGGCTGAGTGGTCCGACTCATTCCCCATCTGCTACTCCTCGGGTCTCCTTCTCCTCCATCAGCTCCAGCGCCTCGGCAGGGTCGCTTTCCGGAGGTCCTGAGCCCATGCAACCCTGACGGGCCCCAGACCTTCTCCACCTTCATCGACTCCGGAGCTGATGCCAGTATCATCGACGAGGCTCGGCCGTGTTCCTCTGCCTCACCCAGTTCCTGCCAGCACCCTTGACAGACACCTCCTGGGAACCGTCACCCACCAGACCACTCAGGTTCACGTTCTCATCTCCGGAAACCACCATGAGACAGTTCAGTTCCATATCCTCAACTCTCCACACATTCCCCTGATTCTGGGTTACCCATGGCTTCGTCGGCACAATCCCCACATAGACTGGACTACTGGGGCCATACGGGGGTGGAGCTCATCTTGTCTTCTGTTTTGCCTGAAACAAGCAGCCTCACCTCCATTCTCGCCACCACCCAGCACCGTTCCAGACGTGACTGGGGTTCCCTCGGGGTATCACGACTTCTGAGAGGTCTTCAACAAGGCCAAAGCCACGTCTCTGCCTCCTCACCGGCCCTACAACTGTGCCATTGACCTCCTGCCCGGCATGTCCCCTCCCAAGGGACGTCTGTACTCCCTGTCAGCCCCTGAAAGAAAGGCCATGGAGACATACATTTAATGAATCCCTGGCAGCCGGCATCATCCGTCCCTCTTCTTCCCCTGCGGGGGCAGGATTCTTCTTTGTGGAGAAGAAGGACGAGACCCTGTATAGACTATCGGGGGTTGAATGACATCACTGTTAAGAACCGCTACCTCCGCAATGCTTATCATCTGGTCCGGATCTGAGAAGGCGATGAATGGAAGACGGCCTTCAACGCACCCACTGGTCATTACGAGTATCGCGTCATGCCCTTTGGTTTAGCCAACGCCCCGGCCGTATTCCAAGCCTTGGTGAACGACGTGCTGAGGGACGTGTTGAACCGCTACGTTTTCGTCTACCTAGATGACATCCTCATCTTCTCAAAGTCCCGCAAAGAGTACATCCACCATGTACAGACAGTCCTGCAACGGCTCCTCAAAAACTCACTCTTTGTTAAGGCCAGGAAGTGTGAGTTCCACGCCTCCACCGTTTCCTTCCTGGGGTACATTGTGGCTGAAGACAGCATACGGATGGATCCGGCGAAGGTATCAGCGGTCACCTCCTGGTCCGTCCCTGACTCCCGTAAGCAACTGCAACGTTTCCTGGGATTTGCCAATTTTTACAGCTGCTTCATCCGACAATACAGCAGCATCGCCGCCCCCTCACTGCCCTTACCTCCTCCATGATGCCCTTCAGGTGGAACCCTTCCGCCGAGGAGGCTTTCCTCACCCTCAAGGCCCGGTTCACATCGGCCCCCATCCTTCAAGTACCAGATCCCGAGCGACAGTTTGTTGTGGAGGTGGACGCCTCCGACGTGGGAGTGGGGGCCTGTCCTATCCCAGCGTGCAACCTCGGACCAGAAAATTCACCCCTGCGCCTTTTTCTCTCGGCATCTGTCCCCTGCCGAGAGAAATTATGACATCGGCAACCGGGAGCTCCTGGCTGTCAAGCTAGCATTAGACGAGTGGCGGCACTGGCTTGAGGGGACCAAGCAACCTTTTCTGGTATGGACTGACCATAAGAACCTTGAGTACATCCGTACAGCCAAGAGACGTCCCGTCTGGCCCGGTGATCCCTTTTCTTCACCCGCTTCAACTTCTCCCTCTCCTATCGTCCTGCGTCTCACAATGTCAAGCCTGACGCCTTGTCACGCCAGTTCCAGGGAGAAACAGACTCTTCCTCGGGGCCCGACCTGATCCTCCCTACTCCCTGTGTTGTCACCACCCTTACCTGGGAAATCGAGGAGAGGGTGAGGTCCGCCACCGAGGGTCAGCCTGGACCCAGCGCTTGCCCCCCGAACCCCGTTTGTTCCTCTAGCCCTGAGGTCCGAGGTGCTTCACTGGGTCCATACCTCCAAGCTCACCTGTCATCCTGTGATCCGGAGAACGCGAGATGTCCTCCGCCAACGGTTCTGGTGGGCCACCCTGGAGGAGGAGACAAGGGAATTTGTGAATGCTTGCCGTGTCTGCAATCAGCACAAGCCCTCGCATCAGGCTCCATCTGGTCCCTGCCAGTGCCTCATCGCCCATGGTCTCACATCTCTCTGGACTTCGTCACTGGTATGCCCCCGTCAGATGGCAACACAGTTATCCTCATGGTGGTGGACAGGTTCAGCAAGATGGCCCACTTTGTGCTCCTGGCCAAACTGCCATCAGCCAAGGAAACTGGTCCTGCTCCACGTCTTCTGCCTGCATGGTCTCCCTGTCGATGTGGTGTCCAACTGGGGGCCCCAGTTCTCCTTGGTTTTTTGGAGGGAGTTTTGCAGTCTGATGGGAGCCACTGCCAGTCTCTCCTCAAGGTTCCATCCCCAGTCTAACGGGCAGACTGAGCGGAAGAACCAGGAGATGGAGCCGGCCCCTCGCTGCATGGTCTCCCGGAATCCGTCCTCCTGGTTGCAGCAGCTCCTGTGGGTGGAGTACGCCCATAACTCCCTCACCAGCTCTGCCACGGGCCTCTCGCCCTTCCAAGGTGCCTATGGCTACCAGCCACCGCTCTTCCCAGCCTTAGAGAAGGAGGTTTCCTGTCCATTGGTGAAAGCCTTCGTCCGCCACTGTCGCCGAACCTGGGTCCAGGCACGCACTGCCCTCAAGCGCTCCGTAAGTTGCTACACTGCCTCGGCCAACCGGCGACGCTCTCTTGCTCCGGCCTACCAGGTTGGCCAGCAGGTGTGGCTCTCCACCCGGGACCTACCCCTCCGGGTGGAATCCAAGAAGCTGGCTCCCAGGTTCATCGGCCCATTCCCCATCCAGAGGGTCATCAGTCCGACCGCAGTGAGACTGAGGCTCCCGCACACCATGCGCGTCCATCACACCTTCCATGTGTCCAGAGTGAGGCCGGTCAGAGAGAGTCCGTTGGTGCCCACTATTCTGCCGTCGCCTCCCCCTCGGTTCATCGATGGTGGTCCAGCCTTCTCCGTCCAATGCTTGGTGCGCTCTCGTCGCCCTGGCCGTGGGGTCCAGTATCTGGTCGACTGGGAGGGTTATGGTCCCGAAGAAAGGTCCTGGATACCGGCTCGTCACATCCTTGATCCTCGCATCATCGCTGATTTCCACCATTGTCAACCCGACCAGCCCAGTAGGACCTCAGCTCCCCCTAGGAACCTTCGCCGGAGAGTCCTCCCGGCTCTTCCACCCATTACCCCCAATGAGGAGGAGCCTTCCGTCACCAGAGAGGGGCCGTCATCAGACAGCGGGGAGTCCCTCCACCATACCCCCTCCACCCACTCGGTTGAGGAGATGGACTGGACCAGAACTTTCCCCTGTGTGTGTGAGCACAGTCACTTCGCTCCACTCACCAGACTCCCGGCTCTCCAGCCCCGGACCCCATCCTCGACTCCTCATACCCACCTGTGTGTGTTCTCTCAGCTGGTATTTCAATAAAGGTCATTTCCAACTATCCATCTGTTTGGTTGTGCTGCACGTGGGTACTATCACACCCTGTTTCACCAATAATGCCACTGTGGGGCTTTGTGGAATATCTTGCTTGCTCTCTCCAGAATAGACTAAGTCTAGAGCACAGCCATTATACATGAGTGTGATTGGCAATGTGTGTTCCGCAGTTCCTCCAACATGAACAGGGATCTGTTGGGCCCACCTTGGCTGTTATTTCTGGTGTTCTGAAAAATCTGGTGATTATTTTCCATTTGAATTCCCTCCATGTGTTTGAATTTGTGACTAAGTGTGCTTCAGTGCACATCTCCTTCCAGGTATCAATAAATTTAACCTTGTTTCATCTCCACCTCCCATCTCTGCTTTACCTGTAGGGAATTATGCATATTCATAGATGAGAATATATGATATAATTGACTAATTATTTTCATATCTCCATTCCCCTTTTGTATTTCTATTCGGAACCTTTCTATGGGGGTATGTCTTACAAGTTTTTCCCACTCCTTGTGTGTTGTCAGAAAAGTTCTTAGCTGTAAATATCTAAAGAAATCTGTCCTTGGGAGATCAAACTCATTTTTCAATTGTTCAAATGTCTCAACATTGTCATCCTTGACTAACTGGTGCAGATAAGCCACTCTATGATCTGACCATTTTCTAAAACCAATATCTAAGTTGTTAGGTGTAAAGGTCTTCATAAATCCAATGCTTGTTAGTGATTAAATTAGCTTTGGTAGCCCAAAAGCTGACTGTATTTTATTCAATATTTTAAAAGTGGTTTCTGTCCAGACTGCTAGTTCTTTTATAGGGGTATCTAGAAAGGGTAAGATTTGCAGACGCTCTGGGCACATATTTTTCACAATATTAAGCCAGTGAGTATATATACCATTCTGAAACCACACTATGAAAGGCTTAATTTGTGCAGCCCAGAAATAATATTTTAAGTTTGGAAGTTTTAGGTTTATTAATTTAGAAATAATTTTGTCCAGATTATCAACAGTTGATTTTGGAATTTCCACAGGTAGTAAAGTAGTCTGGCCAGAGTATTCTTACGGATACTTTCAATACGATCCAGTAGAGAGAGGGAGCGTGGACCATCGTGTCAAATCACTGCTGATGTGCCCGATTATTTTACTGTAATTTGCATTGTATAGATTATGTAGAGATGCAGGGATATAAATGCCCAGATATTTAATACCTTTTTGGCCATTTGAATCCACTGCTGTAGTTTAGCTCTTTTTGAAATAGTACCATTCACATCCATAGCCTCTGTTTTATCCACATTTACCTTGTATTCTGAGTAATATCCATACTGAGAGATGAGCCCCATTAAATGCGGTATTATTGATGTAGGTTCTGTCAAATACAATAATACATCATCAGCATACAGTGATTTATGGTGTTCCTGTATGTTTATTACGATTCCTTTTGTATTATTGTCATTTCTAATAAGCTGGGCCAGCAGTTTGATGCTAATAGCAAACAGCAGGGGCGACAGAGAGCAACCTTGTCTGCATCCTCGTGCGAGTGTAAATCTTCCTGATCTATATCCATTAGCTTTGATAGCCGCCTGTGGGGATGAATAAAGTGTTTGTATCCAAATTATAAAGTTAGTGCCAAATCTGAAATTTTAATGTTTGGAGTAAATATTGCCATGATACTCAAATGCCTTTGGAGCATTTAGGGATATGATCATTGACTGTGATTTCTTATCTTTTTGATTGGATATTATGTTTAATAGGTGTCCAGGGTGTATAATTTGGGTAATTATTTGATTAACTTGTTTACCCAGAATTGCTGTTAGTATGCGCAGATCTCCGTTCCGCAGTGATAGTGGTTTATGGCATTCAGCATTGTCTTTACGCTGTTTATGAATTACCACTATAAGTTACCTTCGTCCAAGATGATGCCATAGTTTTAGATTCTAAGGCATGATTGTATCCTTTTTAATAACAGGAGGGCCAGCAGGTCTTCAAAGGTTTTATAAAATTCATTGACATATCCGTCTGGTCCTGGACTTTCGTTGTTCTTAAGTGATGAGATCACCTGCTTGATCCCCCATTCCTCAATTGGCTTATCTAACTCCTTAGCTGTTGAATCTGTCAATTCAGTTTGTTTTATGTGGTTTAGGAACTTTAGGTTCTGCGTCTTCAGAGCAAGTGTCCATATTCTTATATAATGATTTGTAAAACTCTGCAAAGGACTCTGCTATGTTATCTGATTTTGTGACAACGGTTTCTTGTGATTTTATTCTCTGTACTATATTAGAAGATTGTTGTTTTCCCAGTCTAAATGCTAATAGTATACTCGCCCTGTTTCCATATTCTTAGTATTTTTGGCTAGTGAATCTCAAGCTTCAATCAACCTTATCTGATAACAGACTATTAAGTCGTCTACGAATTGTGTTTAAATCATTGATGACACTAATTGATGCAGATTGTTTATGTTCCAATTCTTTTATTTTATCTTCTTATTCCCACTGTCTGACATCCCTCTCTCTTCCTAGCAGACATGAATGAAATAATGCAGCCCCTAATATATGCTTTGGCACAATCCAACAATATCAGTGTTTTTTCTGATGAGGTATTGGTTAATAGATATAGTTCTTGAACTCTTCCGTAATGAAGGAGGTAAATTATTTTTCATTAAGAAGGGATGTATTAAGTCTCCATTGTTTGGTTGTTGATCTATGATCTATATCCCATTTTAGTGAAACAGGTGCATGATCAGAAATAGTGATAGGCAATTTCTCAGTGTCCACGATCCTATGTAGCTGTACCTTTTGGGGTGAAGAAATAATCAATCCTAGTAGGATGTATGTCTGCCTGAATAGAAAGCGAAGGCCCTGCTTCTTGGAAACTTAACTGGGGGGGGGGCTTTAGAGGCCGGTTGTCGATCCATTACCTGCGACATTACACAATCAAAATCCCCTCCCATCAGCAGCAGATCAGTGCTATACTTTCATACCATATTAAACAGTGTCTTCTCATTAAGTGCATACACATTTATAAGGGACACTTCTATACCGTCAATTAATCCATTAACCAATATATATCTCCCGCATGTGTCTTTATGTATCAATGTTTGTCTGAAATTAATTTGCCTGTCTATAAGTATGAAAACTCCCTTCTTTCTCCCTGAGCAGTGGGAAGAGTTATATACTTTGTCCGCCCATTACTTTTTTAAGTTCTCATGTTCTGCATCAAATAGGTGGGTTTCCTATAAAAATGCTGTCTGGCAACTTACTTGTCTCAGCTGACATAGTAGTTTATTTCTCTTAATAGGATTATGAAGACCTTTCACATTATATCTTATAATTTTTAGTGTATCCATTACTCAAAATCTGTAGTTTGTACTTTGATTCCCTGGTACTCCAAGCAAGGGGAGAGAGATGGGAAGCGGAAAAAACATCTTTCACATAGACCATGTCTTGTTATGTGGATCCATGTCTTGCTATGTCGATTTTAAGGAGTGGGGCTAGATAGTGAGAGTGAGTGAAATAAACACAAACAATTACTACAGTTGTACCAAAGTTTTCTAACTTCATCAAGAGCAACAGGAATGTGATTAAGGAAAGGAAATGATAATCTTGTTGTTTTCAAGTTCAACACAGGATCCCTGGGGAACAGAGGCTTCAGAACAAGAAAAACACAACAACAACAATCTGTTGAAACTATAGTTAACAAACATTATCAACAGTTCAAGGGACCTAGTCCCTAGCCACTAGAGGCAAGCAGCAAAAGTGCACAGTCTAGATTGAGTTTGACTGTGCTTTGAGTGTGCTAAGACAAGGAAAGAAGAAAACAAAATAAAAGGATCAAGGATTAGCATTCAGGCTCCTGCAAAACCCAGCATAAGTATATTATAATAAATATTGGGTTACGAAGAGGTGTAGCAGGAATTCACTGCCACCAAGTCAGTCAGAGCCCTCAAATAATCACACAATGCGCCTTTCCTGTGCTCAGAAGAAAGCGTTAGCACTACATTTACACATCGTGCCTACCTACAACCAACAACATACATTAACATGAGTTGTATATCTTAAAAAACACCTGACATGCCTACTTGGGTAGAAATCTGTCGCCAAGACAGGGCTTATATTTTGAGGTATTCAGAGACAGAAAGGATCAGTTTCTTCTCCATTTTCGTTTAGTGCCACATTTCAATTGCTGTGTTTCAATTGGCTGCATGGCATGATCGCCACAGCTCGCCAGATGGCGCACTGCGCTGCGCCTCTGCTTTGCTCAGTACAAGCATCCATTAATAATAATTTCAGTTTCACAGCGCCAGGTCATGCAAATACCGCTCATAGAAACAGTCCAAAGATGATTCCATAAAATGCAGTAATAATAAAAATAAGTTTTTCCAAAACATTTAACTTAACATATTTCATTTTCTTTACTTTGACATATACCATGCCTGGAGTGATGAGCATGATCCACCAATGTTAATAATTTCTTTCTTCATAGAAAGCAGTAATATTCAGGGATTACTCTACACATCCATGGGTCACATGTACTGGGCAAAGAGTGGCAGTCCAATCACCAGTAGAAGCAGAAGCAATTCTACTGTGAAACAAATATAAGAGAACCATTAGCATCCCTGTCCATGTAGCAGAAAGACTGAACTCTTACAATCCGCTAACATTAACATAACTTAAGGCGGTTGCTTCTCGCGATCATTAGCTCATTCTCCAGACAGATTACCTCGTCCACCTTCTTCTGCCTCACTGTCGACGAACCAAATGCTGAAAATGTGCAACAGCACCTCTGTTGTCACAAAATCTAATGGGTCACTGATTTCGGTGTAACACCGGCAATGTGGATGTTGCTCTGTCTCATTCTCCCCTCCATGTCTTTGCATTTATCTTTAAGAGTTACCACCTGGTTTTGAAGCCTGGTTACTGTGGCTTGCAGCGATGCCACTTCATCGGACCATGTCGATAATCCGACCATCATGTCCTGCATGTCCGCCTTCATGTGGCCAACTTCTGTTGGAATTTCTACTGTATTGTTTGCGATTTCTGACTGCACCCCTTGTAGTTCTGATTTAGGTGCATTAAAATCCTCTACCAGTGCACTTTTAAGTTTGTCCCTTAGAAATCTCTCCCCTCAAGGAAGATAAGATGTCTGCTTTAATTTCTTCAGTGGCCATACCTGAGCTTTCAATCCAGGTGGGTGAGGGTTGGTCTAAATAGCACTGTGAAGTGCTAGCATTGCTGCCATATTTATATTTTTGGAGCTTTTTTGCCATATAAATCGCCGCTAATACTGTTTGTGTCCTTATATTGTCGTCCCTGAACTATAACTGTTTTCATGGAAAAGTATTGTAAATTTTGCAGGAGCCCTGAGAAATCTTGCTCACTAGTGCTCCCATTGCAACTTTAAAGAAAAACTGCTGCAAAATCCATCAACAATCGCAAAAAAAGACAGCGAAATCCTGGAGGGACTCACTAAAGCTGTCTGAGACAGACGGTGTACTTCTACAACATCAGTGTGAACTGGATTTTAAGACAAACCTTCATTTTGACTGCAATTTTGACAACATCTCTCATTGTTTTCTGTCCAGGTGTTAAAGGTGAGAAAGGTTGTGCAGGCCCTTGTGGGATACCTGGTTCAGATGGAAAACCAGGATCAGGAGGACTTAAAGGTGTTAAAGGAGAACCGAGTCCACCTGGACCAGGATCTACAGGATGTACAGGAGAGAAGGTATCACACACATACACGCCACTATCTACCAACAGAATTTTATTTTCATACCACTGTGCCGGCGACAGTCAAGGCCGGAATATCTCAGGAACTCCTCAAGTGAATCACTTCAAATTTGGCACCAACGTTAATTTGGACTCAAGGATCAACTGATTAGATTTTGACAGTGACACATCAAATCTTCACTGTGACCTACAAAACATGTTTTTCTCTATAACATAAAAATTCATACACTAATTATGACACAATTTAACTCAAATGTCTATAAGGATAAAATTAAGTGATGACATTTTATATCCAAAAGGTCAAAGGTCAACTTCACTGTGACATTATAATGTTCTGTAAAAACTCTTCTGACCATTATCCAACACTGTAACTCAGGAAGGAGAGACTGTGACCATCCAACCAACCACAAGGCAAAATCTCAACCAAGATGTCCAATTAAAAGCTCGAACAAAACAAAGCATCATGAAGTGAACAGGTTGAGTTGAGCTAATTAGCTGCATTTGATTGGTTCCAGTGTTTATATTTATGGGAATTTGTATAATAATTTAATTTTAAGGTATTTTTACAACTTACCTGCTCCACTTGTTTGCCGATGACTGTCTGCTTTATAATGCCACAGCCCCTCGGCCTTTATCAGTTCTCTCTGGACGTAGAATGCATCTACTCAGTTGGTTTTCCATCTGGTATCTCTTCCACACAGCCATGGTTCTCTTTAATAAAACACATGTTTTGTTTCATGTTTGTCTTTTACACTTCCATGTTTCCCTTTCTTTACTTAAGCCCAGCATACACATTGTACACATTATTGATAATTATATATTTCTGACCTGGATATCTTTTGTATTTAAATGGTCCTGAAAGATGAGTCTGCTTTGAATCAACATTGATTGTTCTCCCCTGCTCTGTCCTGTCAGGGGAATCCAGGATGTCCAGGACCTTTAGGTACAAAGGGGAAACCAGGAGACCTTGGGAACTTTGGTCCTCCAGGAGACTGTGGCCCCTGTGGCCCCAAAGGACACTCTGGGCCTCCAGGATGCAGAGGTGTGATACTTTACTGTTTACACTTCATATATCTGCATCTTAAACAGTCTGTAGTCAGTCCTGTGTTATAGGTGTTACATCCAGAGTTTATCCAAAGTTTATTTTTACATGTTTCAGGTTGTTTTGAATCAGAATAGTGTGTTATGTTTCTATTGTTTAAAAACAAGCAGAGGGGATATTTAAAGAAACAGTCTGTAAGAAGCAGACCTTGTGGTCTGGGGTGAAGCAGATCAACCACAGGGTGCTGTGACAATAGATATATAGATTTTACCATTAAAGAGAGAGAGAGAGAGAGAGAGACAGACAGATAGACAGACAGATGGACAGAGAGAGAATCAGACAGACAGACATCATGATGTATTTTCATCCACCTGCTATTCATATTTTCAGTTTGTGAATCATAGACCTGAGTAGAATCAACAGGAAGTGAAGAAAAGGCTAAACCTGTTGTGTGTGGTGTAACAGTAGCTGTGTGGGTAACAGAGTAAACAGACTTCATAAATAAATGCTGATGCACATGAAGCATGAAGAGAGGGAAACATCAGGTGTTTTCATCATCGGAGCTTTGACTGGATCTTTTAATGAGTTTATCTTCCTCTTCAGGGGTTTAATGGCAGCGACTGGACAGTCAGTAAGAAGCAGTAGTGGGTGTCAGAATACAGTCAAATTTTCTTTATTTTCTGCAAATTTAGTCAAAGTTTGAGTTAAATTTGTGATTTAATACAGATTATGTCCTCTCCAGGATGAATCAAAACCCCTCCTCTCTGTTTGTCTCAGGTACTCCTGGATCTCCTGGTGAAAAGGGTAGTGATGGTCCTCCAGGACAAAATGGCCCTCTAGGACCCACCGGTCTCCCAGGTACATGAACCAGTGTTACAGTTATTAATGTCATCATTTGGTGGAACTTTAATGTAAACATGAGATGATAAGAACATGCTGATATCTGTCCTCTCAGTGGGTAACTAATGCCTTTTTTAGGTAACAAGGGGGCACCTGGAGATCCTGGTCCAGCTGGTCCCAGAGGAAATCAGGGACAAGATGGGATACCTGGACCCCCTGGAGAGAAAGGAGCCATGGGAGGTAAGAGACCAGACTGGATGAGACAGTGACCAGCCACCACCCTCATGAATAGTTTAGGTTTCAGATCCAGCTGACTGGTTTTCTTTCCCCAGCTCCAGGAATTGGACCCCGGGGCTCAGAGGGGGAGAAAGGTCAACCAGGTGAGTCCTCAGTTCTGAGTTTAGTTTCAATCAGAACTGAAGAATAAGAAATGAACCATCCCCATCCTCTCGTCTTCTCAGGGTGTGCTGGAGAGAAGGGTCCTCCTGGTCCCTGTGGCCCTCCTGGTCCCACTGGTCCTGGCGGAAACCCAGGTTGTTCTGGACCACCTGGACCCCCTGGTCCTCCTGGTTGTATTGGCCGGGAGGGAATCTGCACTGAAGGAGACAAAGGAGCAAATGGACACCCTGGAGGACATGGACCAAAAGGTAAAGAGGCACATTGAGCTCATTACTTCACTAGTTCTGGAGCCTTTAATCTTGATGTTCACATTGATGAGAGTGTGAAAGTTTACATCAGTTCATATCCTACATTAGGGAGGTGAACATTTATAGCAAATGGTTCTACAGTTTGATTTGGTGGAACAGGCTCCACTGTGTGAGGGAGGTCTTGATGCAGCAATGCAGCGACATGGACTCTTCTGAGAAAACTTGTCCCCCAAAAATGAACATGAATCTTTACTGCATGGCGTTCATGCTGCTCGGCATCATGGGAGAGTCAGGACCATATCACAGGAGCACACAGATTTCTGGATCAGAAGGAGGGGTCTGTTTGGTAGTGCCAGGGTTTGATCAGCCCATGCTGAGTCAAAGACTTGATGACCCCAGTTTACATCACTGATCTTGTGTCTCGGTGCACTGCTTGAGGTATCTCAGAACCTGGTTCATGAACAAATACCTGCAAAACTATTTCCCATCAGCCTCAGCTGAACTTTGACGTCAGTAGTTTAAAGCCTCACAGAGCTGCTAACATGGCTGTAGACTCTGAGGTGTCCTTCAGACCTGCAGGTTAGTCAGGATAGGACAGACCCAGGAAAATCAGATAATCATTAATCAATCTCATCTGCATACACAGACAGATATCACATGTGACCCCAAGGTTCAAAGAACAACACAGATGTTAAATTAACATTTATGTCTCTCTCGCTGTCTCTTTAGGTCCGCCGGGCAGTAAGGGTCCTCCTGGTCCTCCAGGTCCTGGTAATAAAGGAGAGAAGGGCTCTAAAGGAGCAACAGGTACCGCAGGACCACCGGGCTGCTCTGGTGAGCCTGGTCCACAAGGAAAGCCGGTCAGTACATCCCTTAGTTACACTGAGAAATTCAAGTCAAAGTCCAGTTTGTATTAGGTCCAAGATCCCAGACTGTGACTGTCTGGTCACACAGTGACAGTGTTAGTTTGTGCCGAGCTGAATCAAGTTTCCGTTGGATATTAGATCATTACTCTTGTGTGTATTTAATACAGTTGTTGTTGTTGACAGGGTGATGACGGACCCCGGGGCCTAACTGGATACAAAGGCCTGACAGGAGAAACTGGTGTCACAGGACCTGTTGGTAAGAACTCCAGTCAGGTAAACAGTACACAAACATTTGTCTCTGCCAGCCACATGTACCTTCGTAAGTCACTTCATAGACCAGCAGAGACCAGCAGAGACCAGCAGAGACCAGCAGCCTCTACAGGAGGACAGAAGCTGGTCTCAGGGTGTGAGTCTAAAGGTGAAGAGAAGCTTCATGGTTTTGATACTTTATTGTACAACAGAATTTCCTCTGTGTGTGTTTCAGGTTTGAAGGGAGATGAGGGATCTCAAGGTTACCCCGGCTCACAAGGACCTCCAGGACCACCTGGGAGGAGAGGTAACAGAGATGACTGCAGCCAGACACCTGAGTTCTGCACTGTCACAGTACTATAGAGTAATTATTACTATAGAGTAATACAGTACTATAAGTAACCCTATACTGCCCCCTGCAGGACTGAAGGGGAAGGATGTATCCAGGGAGGTGAGGCTGATTCCAGGAGACAAAGGCTTTCCTGGAGATCAGGGAACCCCAGGACAAAGGGGAACCCCAGGGCTCCGTGGGAGACCTGGACGTCCAGGTGAGTCTGGAATAATGTTTTAGTCTCACGCTTCAGGTGTGAACAGTTTTAGACATGAACCATGTAAATGGATTTTTAGAGGCAGTGCTTTGTTTTGTGGCTTCAGGTGTTAAGGGCAGAGGAGGGCAGGCTGGTAAAAAAGGACCAGGAGGTCGTCCTGGATTGAAGGGGGAACAGGGAGACCGAGGATTCCCTGGACCACAAGGTACGAAATCCGATGCTCTGTCAGCTTCTAAAAAGAACCACACAACTGTGACACCAGAGACCAGGTTCAGAGTCCCAACTGTGGTTCAGACAACAGCAGCTCTTTGGTTCAGGTCAGTGGCAGATGGTGGTTCAGGTTTAATGTAAATAAACAGGTTGTGAACTGTTTTAAACCAGACCAGGATCTTTAACTTGAACCAGGAGCTGTGATGATGTCCCCCATGAGACAGCTATGACCTCAAGCCTTCATGAAAGCCCAGAGCAGTGATTATAAATATTAAATTAGAAATCAAATTGTGATTGGTTCATTCACATTCTAAACAAACACATGCATCTGTGGGGGCTTCAGGCTTCTGTCCTGGTTCTGAAGTCCTAACCAATGAGTGCGCCAGCTAACCATTTTTCTGCGTAGAAACAAAAAAAGAAAATCCGATTGGATAAATCTGTTTTCATGGTTTTAGGACAGTAACCTTTCATTTCTGAAGCAAAATTGATTGAAAATGAGGCTAAACTTAGAAATAGAAGAGAAAAAATAAGAGATGAAAGAGATTAAATATAACATTTAAAATGCTGATAGAAGGTCCTGATAGTTCCCTACTGGTCCTAAATACTTGGGTGTTGTTAAGCCCATTGAGGCAAATGTGTGATTTGTGATATTGGGCAATGTAAATAAAATTTGATTTTACAGCAAAGTCATTAGTTCTGTGATAACTCACAAGTCTTGTCTGAATAGACTCCCCTGAACTTGGAGTCTCACTGAGTGAATGGGTAAATAGACAGGAAATCTGAGAGTCTCAAGTCCATATTGAGTTTTGAATACGTGAAGAAGTGTTTCTTCACTTTTGATGTGGAAGTTCACTGGTGTAAAGAGCTTTCAGTTTCTCAGTTTATTTGTGCAGAAAATTGACTCCTCTAACTAGTTGTAGTCCAAGTAACAAAACTGACGTGACTCTGACGGAGACACAGCAGTGTTGAAACGGTCCATTTGGTCCACACTGACACTATGTTGACAGGTCTGGCAGGTCTACGTGGTCAAGCTGGTGCTAAAGGAGTTGCAGGTCCACCGGGTCCCTGTGTGGATGCACCAGAGAAGGACGGCTTCCTGTTCACCAGACACAGTCAGAACCTCCTGGTCCCAAAATGCCCTGCAGGATCCAATGAAGTGTACAGTGGATACTCCCTGCTGTTCATCAATGGAAACAACCGAGCTCATGGACAAGACCTGGGTAACATGAAGCATAACTTTTACACTTCTACTCCACTAGTACTCAGAGGGTCATATAGAACTCTTTACTTTGGAGTTACTGACTTATTTACTCATTATGATAATTCATATAAAACATGATGAAAACTT
Source organism: Seriola aureovittata (assembly GCF_021018895.1). NCBI lineage: Eukaryota > Metazoa > Chordata > Actinopteri > Carangiformes > Carangidae > Seriola > Seriola aureovittata. The sequence continues at coordinate 30,451,553 of NC_079367.1, read as the reverse complement.
ATTTGTATCTTCAATTTTCAATTCTGTCTTCATTCAAAATAAGGTTAAAAAGTCCTTTACATAAATTAAAACAATTTAATACCACAAGTAAATAAAATGTAGCAAATGAAATTACACAGGATAAAAACATAATAAATAAAATAATAGCAATAAAAAGAACAAATAAAACCCATAACACAGAGGGGACAAACAAACATTAAACTGCCCAACAGTCAACAACTGGTCCATCCCAACCAGCTTCTTCATTTATTATGTATTTGTTTGTACAGTAAAAAAAAAAAAAAATGCAGGTACTACAAAAAATATGATATGTACACAAAGACCCAACATATATAGAAACACACTTTCTAGTGTTTAAATAACAAGATTATCACAACCACTAGAAGAGCGCACAAAAATGCATGACTTAGAGCAGCAATCAGAGGCAGGGTCTTCAATGGTAACCGGGTCAGTACACAGGAGGTCAGTCAAACAAGGCAAACAAATCAGGGTTTGGGCGGGGTTGACAATCACAGGAGCAGGAAACACGATAGTAGGAAGCAGAAAGCTGGAACGAGAGGAGAGGCTAGACACACACCAAAATAAAACAGGATGTGAAAAACAAATATGACAAAAACAGAAAGCAACCTAGATTTGGACAAGACATGACAAAGATAGGGATTGAGTGGATGATTCAGTATTAAGAGGAAGAGAAAGCTGATCATCATCATGTTAAAGATGGACTATCAGACAGTGCAGGAAGGCATGGCTGATTCGTGAGGTGTGAACATTTCTAATAATTATAAGAGATCTCATTGTCTTTTTCATTAACAATCAAAAACATGCAAATCAAAAAATAATTGAATTTGAAAATAATCAACATGACCTTTGGGCATAAAATTTGATATTAAGTTATTCAGCTTTTTTTTATTTTAAACCATACTGTGTATTTATCCAGACATAAAGTTATAATCTGTAACTTTTCAACATTAAAAATGTATAAAAACAATAAGACCTATGTTCTGTATCTGTAATGATTCAATCAATTCTCAAACCAGAGACACCTCTGATTTTAAACATGGTAACATTTCATTGGTCACCTATCAATGACATCATGCCCTCTATGATCATACTGTATGTCAGTGTTGTGTTTGTCTGACAGAAGCTCAACATTGACTTTTATCTTCCTCGAGTGTCTGTCCTCCGTACAGTATCGGTCAAACTCTGACTTTAAATGTGAAACTGCCTTATTCAGTGTTTTTAACAGTTAGAATCATCAGGTCTGTTTGATTTCCTGAACCACTGGCACTGAAGGAATCCAAACCAGGAGGAGCTTACGGTAATGGTGGTGAAGACATCAACTCCCATGATGCCACACTATTTAATGACGTTACCCAATGCTGTCTTTGTCATTGTTTTGATTGAGAGACCCCTAGAGACAGAATTACAGACTGTGACCATGAAAAAAAGTAAAAGATAAAAGTATTGATGGTATTGTGCCAGAGACATTTGGAAAATTATTGATGAAATTGAAAAAGAGCAGTGGTCTAATAATAGAACCTTGTAGGACTCCACATGGTTCTGTAGCTGTGTCAACTTTACTACTTAGACAATATATCAATAATAATCCAGTTACATATACTGTATATATATTGTATATATACATATACTGATGTAATATTCTGCATAGTGAGAACTTCTGATATTTACCTATATTTTCAAGGTAATACCTGTGTACTGAATGCAATACTTTTACTTGCAATGGAGTGTTAAGTATACAGCCTGAATATCTGGTAATGCTTTATATTATGAGTCCCATAATTTCCAGCTAATTCCGTGCAAATTTTCCTCAATATTTCCCAAACTTCTCCCAAACGTTTTCAGCTGTAAATTACTGGGATCCAAAAAAGGGACATGCAATTTGGTGCTAATTATAAGAGAAATGGAGAAAGTGTTGCTATTTTTTATCATATTATATTCCAGTTTTTTAGAAACACAGTAAAACAGTTTCCTAGAAGAGTATTGTTGTGGCGAGAAGTGATGGATCGAAAAAGGAATCAGACAGTCAAGACACAGGTGTCAAAGCGGGGAGTCTCTTTATTCACAGCGGCCTACTCGCAGCCATAGACGGAGACAACAACAACCAAACACAGAACAAGACATGTTCTTTTATACCTCAGATGGCTATGTGTGTGTATGTGCATCCTGTTTTCCAATCATTTTGGCTTCGTTATACTACTCTTGCCTAACTTATTACCCAACTATGTTTTCCTGGCGCACAACCAGGTCACTGTGCTCCTCCTGGCGGAACACAGTGGTGCCCTCCCAGGTCACTGCTCTTACTGGCAGTATGCCTTGATGTTATGTTTATTCCTAGTTTCCCAATCTCTTATTTTCCAGATGTTTTCCCACACAATCAAAGTGTCTTGGCCCTCTTTGTTGGCCACCAAACCATATCTTTTGCTATTGTTATATTTGTTATTCTCCTACACTGATTCTTGTACTCCTGTTGGCGTCCAACCGAGTGATATCAGGTCATACATCCTTGGGCCTTATAATTCTCCTACACTATCAATTGATTATCAGATAGAAACTGTTCTACAATGAGTCACTTACCAGGTCCAGTCTGTGGAAATGGTCAGGCAGGGACTCAAGGCAGGACTCAGACGCAGAGAATAAGAAAACAATGGGCTTTATGAAATCACCTGTGACCTCAGACAGAGTGAAAAAATAAATGGCTATGAAAAGACTAGTCACTAAATTCTGAAGTCTGAGAAAACAAAATCACTCCAGGAGGAGGGGAAAAAGCTCTAATCAAAAAAAAAAAGTAAACACAAAACATTCAATAAGGAGGAAAAACCTGACTTAATAATAAAAATAAACCAAAATAATCAACTCACGCCACCAAGCGGAGGATGTAGGATAATCAATAATAAATTACACGAAAGAAAAATCACTCATAACGAGGAAAAACAAAGGGCTATGAACATTAGCTACCAGACGGTCCAGGCTGTTCAGGGTGACGGGCAAAGTCATCAATGAGGCTATGGTCCACGATGAACCGTGACGGAATCCACTGTCTCTCCTCCGGGCCGTACCCCTGCCAGTCCACCAGGTACTGTTTGCCCCGCCCCCTGTTGCGAACAGCCAGCAGCCGTTTAACCTTGTAGACAGGACCCCCGTCTATCACCTCAGGAGGAAGAGGGGCGGAACCAAGGGACTCTCCTTGGCCGGCTTGACCTGACTGACATGGAAGGTGGGGTGGACACGGAGGGAGCGAGGCAGGCGGAGACGGACAGCTGCAGGACCGATGACCTTGGTAATGGGGAAGGGACCCACAAACCGCGGAGCCAGTTTCTTGGAGGGGACTTGGAGGTGAAGATTCTTGGCAGAGAGCCACACCCTTTGACCCAGCTGGTAGGCAGGTGCAGGCCGCCTCTTGCAGTCTACCGCTTTCTTGGTCCGGTCCCCTTGGCAGATAAGCACCTGCCGTGCAGCAGCCCAGATGCGTCGGCAATGGTGGATCGTGGCGTGGGCGGACGGGACCGTGACTTCGGGCTCCTGGGCAGCAAACACAGGAGGTTCATAACCATAAACACACTTGAAGGGCGAAAAACCTGTGGCAGAGGTGGGCAGGGAGTTGTGGGCGTACTCGACCCAGACCAGGTGTTTGCTCCATGTCGAGGGGTTCTGGGACACTAGGCAACGGAGACCGGTTTCCAGCTGCTGGTTAAGGCGTTCGGTCTGGCCGTTGGCCTCCGGGTGGTAGCCCGAGGTCAGACTGGCCTTAGCTCCGATGAGCCGGCAAAACTCCCTCCAGAAGCGTGACACGAACTGGGGCCCCCGGTCCAAGATGTCCTTGGGAAAACCGTGAATCTTAAACACATGGTCAATCATAATTTCAGCCGTTTCCTTGGCTGAAGGCAGTTTTGGCAGGGCAATAAATCTGACCATTTTCGAGAATCTATCCACCACAGTGAGGACTGTGGTGTTACCTTGAGAGACCGGGAGCCCTGTGACGAAGTCCATGGATATGTCAGCCCATGGTCTGGAGGGGATGGGCAGTGGTTGCAGAAGCCCCATACGTGACCCGGAGGACATCTTGTTCCTCGCACAGACCGAACATGCCTCGACGTACTCCCGCACCTCCAATTCCATGGACGGCCACCAGAACCTCCGAGAGATGGCGAACATCGTCCGCCGAACTCCCGGATGACAGGAAAGCAGCAAGGAGTGGGCCCAATGAATCACCTGTGGGCGCAGATCGACAGGGACAAACAATTGATTCTCGGGGCACCCACTAGGTGGCGGAGCCTCAACAATAGCTTGCTTAACCTCATTTTCTATCTGCCAAGTCACCGCTCTAACCACACAGTTCAGTGGGAGGATAGTCTCTGGTTCTTTGGCTACAGGCTCAGGGTCGTAGAGACGTGACAGGGCGTCGGGCTTGACGTTCCGGGGCCCCGGCCTGTAAGAAACAGAAAAGGAGAAGCGGTTAAAGAACAGCGCCCACCTGGCCTGGCGAGAATTGAGTCTCTTGGCTTTGCGTATGTATTCCAGGTTCTTGTGATCCGTTTAGATGATTAACGGGTGCTCAGCTCCCTCCAACCAGTGTCTCCACTCCTCCAGAGCCACCTTAACCGCCAACAACTCCCGGTTGCCGACATCATAGTTCCGCTCCGCCCTGGACAGTTGCCGCGACAGGAAGGCGCAGGGATGCATCTTCCCATCCTGCTCTGACCGCTGCGAGAGGACGGCCCCGATCCCCTCGTTGGACGCATCCACCTCTACCACGAATTGCCGCCGGGGGTCCGGCATGGTGAGGATCGGCGCCGTGGTGAAGCTGCTATTGCGCTGAAGCCTCTGATGAACCGCCTGTAAAAGTTAGCAAAACCAAGGATTTGCCGAACTTTCTTGCAGCTATCAGGTGTGGGCCATTTGACCACAGCGCTAACTTTAGCCGGATCCATCTGCACCCTTCCAGGGGCTACGATGAAGCCCAGGAAGGAGATGCTATCGGCGTGAAACTCGCTCTTTTCGGCTTTGACATAAAGTCTATGGTCCAATAGTCTTTGTAGTACTGCTGCTACGCGTTTTCTATGAGTGTCTAGGTCAGGTGAGTAGATGAGAATGTCGTTAAGGTAAACATACACAAAGTGGTCAAGGAAGTCCCTTAGCACATCATTAATAATGGCCTGGAAGACAGCAGGAGCAATAGTGAGCCTGAACGGCATAACTAGATATTCATAATGTCCGCTAGGGGTGTTGAACCCCGTTTTCAATTCGTCCCCCTCCCTGATTCTGACCAGATGGTATGCATTACGGAGATCTATTTTTTTAAATATCTTGGCCTGTTGGAGTTGATCAAACACAGATGACATGAGGGGCAAAGGGTAGCGGTTCTTGATTGTTATGTCATTTAGGGGGCTGTAGTCAATGCATGGTCTTAGAGACCCATCCTTCTTAGTGACAAAGAAAAATCCGGCTCCAGCGGCCAATGAAGAGGGGCGAATAAGCCCCGCCTTCAGTGAGGTTTCAATGTATTCAGTCATGGCCGCTCTCTCCGGCCCGGAAACCAAGCATAGGCGGCCCTTAGGGATGGTGGAACCAGGTATCAGGTCTATGGCACAGTTATATGGTCTATGTGGTGGCAGTGACATGGCTTTGGATTTGCTAAAAACCTCCCGGAGGTGGTGGTAGCAGGAGGGCAGGGACTTCATGTCAGTCTCTATGTCTGTGGCAACATGGAGAGAAACATGGTTAATAGCGGATATGTTATTTCCCTGGTTTGGGTCGCACTCTAGACGCTCAGCACAGTCTTCCCCCCATCCTGATACCTTTCCAGTCCTCCAGTTAATGTGAAGGTTGTGTTTGCACAGCCAGGGGAGGCCAAGAATCAGTGTCTGTGATGGTGATTGAAAAAGGTGAAAGTTCATACGTTCATTGTGACCGTGTGTGTGCAGTTCCAGAGTCTCGTGGTGTGAGTTATGGTAAACAGTTCCTTTCCGTTGAGTGCTCGGGCTTTGATGGGCCTGGCCAGTGGCTCCGAATTGCCGAATTGAGCCCTAATTCAGCAGCCAGGCCCCAGTCCATCAGGTTCTCATCAACCCTGAGTCTATAAGTGCCCTAAGGTTGGTGGTGGTGTGGTGAGTTACCTTGACGGACGTGAGGATGCGCGGAGCCGAGTACGGACTCACCAGATCGGGTCTTTTGGCAGGACAGGCGGCAACAAGGTGATTGGACTCCCCGCAGTAAAAGCATCAGCCCTCCTGCTGACGTCGCCGCCGCTCCCCCGGCGTCAGCCGTGTCCTCCCGACTTGCATGGGTTCGGTCTCTCCTGCCGTGGGTAAGAGAGGAGGTCGATCGGGAGTCGAGCCTTGGGCTTCCTGCCCGTCCAGAGCCAGCGGATGCTGGTACCTCTCCGACGATGGTCGGCCTCCCCGATGCTGATGGAGTTCATGAATCCGCTTATCTGTCCGGATGGCTAGGGCGATGAGGGAGTCAAGGTCCAAGGGCACCAGTACCTCCCGTATGGGAGCAGACAGTCCTTTCAGGAACACATCATAAAGAGCTGTGGTGTTCCATCCGCTCTCCGCCGCCAGGGTGCGGAAGCGGATGGCGTAGTCACATACCGAGCCATTGCCCTGCATCAGCCCGCTCAACTCTCTAACCTTTTCCCTGTCCGTTGACACCGGATCAAGAAGTCCTCTGGAGAGCAGCTTGAAATTCGGGAAGTGAGCGGCAAAGTGGGGAGTCACGCTCCCACTCTGCTGTGGCCCATGCTCTCTCTCTCCCGGTCAGGTAGGACACCATGAATGCAATCTTGGACCGGTCTGTGATAAATGCATGGGGGGAATGTTCAAAATGAATGGAACAGTCTAGGAAGAAAGCCTTACAAAGTCCTGGCTCCCCGGAGAAGCGCTCCGGGGGTGCCAGCCTGATCCCTGTTCCGGCGATGGGTTCAGCCTGAACAGGAGCAACTGCTGTGACTGGAGGCTCCGGCACAATGGGTGGGTTGTGAGTCTGCTGCAGGTGTCCGAGCAGATCCTGTACTTGGGACGAAAGTTGACCCAACTGCGGGACCATCGCCACCTGAAACTCCTCCTGGCGGGAGAGTCGGGCCTCCTGTGCGCGCAGTGCGACCGTCAGCTGGCCAGTCTCTGCTGAGTCCATACTGGCCACAGTGTACTGTCAGGCAGGGACTCAAGGCAGGACTCAGACGCAGAGAATAATAATGGGCTTTATTGAAATCACCGGTGACCTCAGACAGAGTGAAAAATAAATGGCTATGAAAAGACTAGTCACTAGTGATGCGCGGGTCCACCCGTAACCCGCGGATATCCGCGGGTTTACCCGCGGGTCGGGCGGATTCGGGAAGTAGCTTTTTAAAATATTGCGGGTGCGGGCGGGGCGGGTCAAAAAGAGAAAACACATTTCTCACTTCTAAATCCTAAATCAACCCATTAAAGGCTATTGACATGACCACTGTCACAAATGCAGGGCTGTCTTGCACCCACAAGCTCTCTGGGACTTCCGATGAAAACATGGCTAACTTAATCAGAGAAAAGTTAAAAAAGGGTGATGAAAAGGTTGTGCAGAAAGTGGGCCAAAAAAAGCAAGGTGCTGGAAATATTTGGACAAGTCGTCTTGTCCGATGACACCCCTACAGAATACGTTATGGGCCTTGAGTGTTAGCTGCTGTACAAATACGACGGGCATAAAACAGGTACATCAAACCTACTTCGGCATTCATGCCGTGGGTCGGCTCCACAACCTAATAAGCCTTCCACACAAGCTCATTCAGAACAACCTTTAATGCCAGTATTCATGAAAAGCAATGTGCCACTCGCAGCAAAATCTAAACTTGTGGATGACTTTGTAGCGTTCTGCTGCTCGGACCTACGTCCATTTGATGTTGTCTCTGGAAAGGGGTTTACTCGTGTGGCACAAGGGCCTATAAATATCGGTGCACGTTTAGGATCAGTGGACATAAACTCCGTCCTCCCTCACAGACAAACAATTTGCGACAGGGCCAAAGCTCACTGGCGTTTTTTGTTTTTTTTCCTCGGGCCGGGTCGGGTTCTGGTCATTATCAGCGCATATTTTTGCGGGTCGGGCGGGGCGGTTTGGATCTCCTGACGGGTCGGGTTGGGGCGGGTCTTAAAAAAAGGCGACCCGCGCATCACTACTAGTCACTAAATTCTGAAGTCTGAGAAAAAAAAAAATCACTCCAGGAGGAGGGGAAAAAGCTCCAATCAAAAAAAACAAAAGGTAAACACAAAACGCTCCATAAGGAGGAAAAACCTGACTTAATAATAAAAATAAACCAAAATAATCAACTCACGCCACCAAGCGGAGGATCTAGGATAATCAATAATAAATTACACGAAATAAAAATCACTCATAATGAGGAAAAACAAAGGGCTATGAACATTAGCTAAGGCAAGAAATTACAAACAAAAAATCACTCTTCACGAGGAACAATCGGCTTACTTGGAATAACAGAAGGGCTATGGGCATGGACAAAGTCTCGGGTGCAGGTCGATGACGAAGACACTCTGGCACAAGACAAGGGGAACACAGACTATTTAAACACATGGAGGGAAATAGGGCACAGGTGGAAACACTTAGGGCAAACAGACTGAGACACATGAGGAAGGGCAAGTGACCTGAAACGAGAGGAGAGTTACTTTTCAAAATAAAACAGGAAATGACAGGACAAAACAAAACCAGGACAAGACAACCTCACCATGGTGTGACAGAAATGAGATAGAAATATGTTTGTAAGTGTAACTTCTGAGTGGGTGAAGCTTTACAACACAGAGTGAGTTTTATTTGTTAATCATCTTCAGTTTGAAAAACAAAACTTCCATTTCCACTGCTGAAAACAACTGAAAACTACAGGTCAACATGCAGTTCGACCAACACACAGTGTAAATGTCATTTAAATTAACATTTATGATCTATAATGTACAAAAGCTCAATGTCATGAAGTATTTCAATTTCAATTTTATTTGTGTATCACCAAATCATAATATCAAAGACTTTACAGGGTAAGGTAAGTACCTTATTATGGAGAGAAACCCATCAATTCCCAGAAAGAGCAGCACTTGGGGACAGGGGGGTGGAAAAACCATCTAACAGAAACAGGCTCGATCCCAACTGATCGAACCCAACTGCCTCGTTCAGTTGGATTTGAGAGGAGAAAGGGGATGGGAGAGGAGAGAGCGAATTCACATTAAAAAATTTTAACAGTCTTTCTAAGAAACTATGAACACTTTCTCCATTTCCCTTAAAATTACAACCAAATTGCGGCCTTTCAGCTTAATTTTACAGCAACTTTTTAGGAAATTATAAACAACAAATTAGCTGGCAAATACAGGACCTGTCACATAACAGGCTACTGACGTTACTGATACTTCTTACACCATGAGACCAACACTGAGAGAAAGACAGATACAGACAGGTCATTACAAAGGAGAGCAGGAATAAATACATCTCTGATGGACTAATAAACACACTCTTCACCATGCTCAGACCTACTTTTATTTATATTTACTTTATCATAGAAATGCAACGTTCATGTTGTGTCATTTAACTATAAACCAAACATCTGTGTGTCCTCTCTCTCTGTCCATAGGCACATTAGGCAGCTGTCTCCCTCTCTTTACCACCATGCCCTTCCTGTTCTGCAACACTGACAGCACCTGTCGCTACGCCTCCCGCAACGACTACTCCTATTGGCTGTCCACCAATGAAACGCTGCCAGGCAGCGTCCCATTCATCTCCGGGCAGTCACTGGAGAGTTACATCAGCCGGTACCTAAAACACACACACACAAACACACACTGTACTGTATGCGTGTTTCCTGTGTTGCAGGTGTACTGTATGTGTGTTTCCTGTGTTGCAGGTGTACTGTATGTGTGTTTCCTGTGTTGCAGGTGTACTGTATGTGTGTTTCCTGTGTTGCAGGTGTACTGTATGTGAGGCCAGAGCCAATGTGATCGCCATCCACAGTCAGACCAGTTCCATTCCTGACTGTCCTTCTCAGTGGGATCGTCTCTGGTTTGGATACTCCTTTGTGATGGTGAGCTTATCTTGTTGGGTCGGGTTGAGTCAGGGGGTCATTTCTAAAGCCCCCCTCATCCTTCAAACTGATATGTACAGTGCGAGTTCAGTGTTGCCAGACGACTTTGTCCAGTGAATCAAAACTGTTGCCAGAGACTAAAGCTTCAACACCAAAAGAGCTCTTGTTAACTTTTAGAAAAACCCTTTAAAGAGACATCATCTGTGTTAACCCTGATCACATGTGTGTTTGTAGTCCATTAAACCCACAACGAGGTTGGTTTAATCACTTGGTTAACACAGTGGTCGCCATCCTTTTCCAATTCAATTGATCATGTATAAATACAAGATCTGTTGTGAGTTTGTGGTAGTGTAGTGTGAGTTTCTGCTTTGTCCTTTGACCCTTGCTGTTGTTGCTTTTGGTGTCTAGGAAACAGGAGTGGGGGCAGAGGGGTCAGGTCAGCCTCTGGCCTCACCTGGATCCTGTCTAGAACACTTCAGGAAGATTCCCTTCATTGAGTGTCACGGCAGAGGAACCTGCAACTACTACACCGACTCCTACAGCTACTGGCTGGCTGCTCTCAACCCCAGTGACATGTTCAGGTACAATACACCTTTAATGACACGTTCAGGTACAATACACCTTTAATGACACGTTCAGGTACAATACACCTTTAACAGGTATGCAATATTTTATTTACATGTTTAAGTGTGGAACTTGTTCAGGTAGATAACTGTGTCATCAGCATGCTCAGGTATGAACACACACACCTTTAAGCCTCTATTATTTACACACTGCACCTTAATCATAATGTTCCGTTATGCAAAACCTTTAAAACTGTTCAGCTAAGTAACACCTTCAGGAACACAACAGTGCCATCTACACTTTCAGGCACAAAACATCTTTATCACTGTCTTCGGGTACATTATACCTGTAACAGCAAATCTTCAGATACAAGCACTTTTGTTCGTATTTGTTTCATTTGAGTTAGAGCCATGACTCAGCTCTGCAGACACTGGGTCAGTATTTAACTGAGAGAAGATCTGTGGTTGTAATGTAGTTGAAGTTTCTGTGGTTTTGTTCCTGTTTTATCTTTGGTTTTTCCAGAATCATGTTCAAGTTCAGGTTTATTTGTCAATACAAGTATAACCAAAGAGATGAAGTTTTTCTTCAGGGAGTAAAGTAATACAAAAAACAAAAGAAAAATGATCAAAATTAAAGAAAATGTGAGCCTCAGGTTCTGAGACTGATGTGGAGCAAGACATAAACCAACTGCAGTCCTCTAAGACACCTACTGGGGGCAGTGTCCACTGATCAACCAGCAGCTGAACCAAGAACCAAAGACACATTTAGATTCATTCACCTTATGTCTGAGTCTTGTTTTATGAAACTCTTACTTCACTTCAATTTGTGCAGTGTCTCTCTCTCCTGTAATAACGTGTGTGTATGTCTCTCGTCCCACAGTAAACCGAAGCCTCAGACTGACAACGGAGATTTTCCAGGCAGTCTGATCAGCCGCTGTCAAGTCTGCATGAAGAGGCTGTGAACAGCATCAGAGCTGCTACTGATACTACTGATACTACCACTGTAAATACTGCTGCTAACACTACTGACATTAATACTACTGACAACAGTGCTACTCTGCCCTGTGTACTCACACCGGCACGGAGTCAACGTGTTGGCCACAGGACAACTTTAAGTGTTGAAGAACGGACCAATCAAAGAATAGATGTCTTCGCCTTCTGCTGTTTTATATTTGTTCATCATTGTTTAATTTGCCAACAAAACAACCCAGAATCAGAAACTGAATGAATTTCGTGTTTAATGCAATCAGATTGCAACGTCAGCACACAACAAGCCTAAGTCAGGTTCTTTTGTTGTGTTATCTACTTGTAGCAGTTTGGTACCATATGAAACCAGCTCCTGTAAAATGAATGGACCGTATTAGTGTTAACATTGGATTTTATTTGGGTATAATTTGCACTGATTTTCACCAAGTGGGAGACAGAAATTCACCAACTCAGAAAGCTGCAGCCAAGTTTTTACCACTCGGCTGCTCGTAACTACAGTTTAAACGATATCACATCAGCGTGGTATGAGCTCCGTAGTTGGATGTTTGTTGGTTAAGTGCACCTTGGGAGTCATACTTGACTTCTCTCTTTCAGTTTTTATGTCCACGAGCTTCTTGTACCTTTGACTTTTTATAAAAGAAGCAGCTATTTTCTGACTTTTTGTTCTGAGTTTAATGTCCAACACAACCTGAATATGAGACCTGAAGTCATGATGTCTGATTCCTCATTGGAAATGTCCAGGAAAGCCGAGTGTACTTAATTGTTTTTATCACAAATGAAAACAAAGAAACAAAACAACAGAAATAAAACTGAAAAAAATAATAGAATTAATATATTAGCAAAGATAAAATATCCATTTCAGATTCAAGCAAAGTTCTGATCAACAGTTTAACTCTTAATCTGTGATCAATAGTTCATTAGTTAACCCAGTGTTGTTTTGTGTCCAGACACCTCAGAGTGTGTTGCACTCAGTCATTGCTGGTGTGAGTACACAGCTGCTACTATTACTACTATTACTACTACTGCAAATACTTGTATAACTCTCACTACTGCTGTTACTGATGGACAAAGATTGTTTCGGTCAGTGACTCTGCCTTAATGTCAAACACACTTTTACTTCTACTTTAAATTTCTTGCACTGAGAACAACAAAACTAACAAACTACCAGCAGTAAAATTTACTGTCAAAGGAAAAGCACTTATGCTGAACATTTGTTCCTTTCACACAAAAACTATGGAAATGTTAATAAATGAGTGTTTAGATACTGGGAGGTCAGATTGAACTGCAGAACATGTCTGAATGTAAATCTTTATACTTCATAGTACATGATAACTCCAGCTGACACATCAGTGTACTGTAGTAACAAGCACAGATACTTCACTACAGCACCTGAGTAAATATAACAGCTTACTTACTACCATAATGTAGTAATACTATTAGCACTACCAGTAGCAGTAGTATTAATAGTAGTAGTTGTCCTGCTTCTACTACCATTCCTCTTGCAGGAGTAATAAGACTGGGATCACCCCTACTAATGAGTGTAGTGTAGTACTATGTGTACTACCACTACTACTACTACTGCTGCTGCTACTACTGCTACTACTACTACTATTGCTACAGTACAGTAGTATTTTGTGTATAATACTTTATACATACCCTGAGTTTTTATATAAATCAAAATCTGACAATGTACAAGTACTACTACTGGTACTACTACTACTACTGCCACTATTATACTGTAAGTAATGTTATTGCTAATACTACAGTAAGTGCTACTTCTACAACTGCTATCATTATCTACTAATAGTTCTAACCTCGTAGTACTACTGCTACTTCTTCTGCTTCTGCTGCTTCTACTATTGTAAGCACTGGTACTACTAAGTACTACTGCTACTACTACTACTTAAGTACTTTTACTATTAATACACTGGTAAGTGCTCCCTCTGTTTATACTACTGCTACCGTGACCAGTATCTACTAATAGTTACAGCCTCTACTACCGCTCTGAACTACTGTCACCACTGTTAGTACCACTAGTACAACTACTATTACTGGAGCTACAGTACCTCCTTTTGCCAGGAGAGGACAGAGGTGGAACACAGAGAAGAAGACTGTAACCAATCAGCAGCCTGCTCAGCTGCACTTCCTCGACGACCACTTGGTGGAGCTCCAAGGAAACTTTAAGTGAATAAGAAAAACCCAGAAATACATGATTAAGACTTTGTTCTTTTCTGCACAGCAACAGAATCTGAAGCTCTCTGATTGGATGGTTCTCATAGCAATGCATGCTTGGACTTGTTGTCTTCTGTCATAAAGTGACCTTTGGCTGATTGATTCTTTATCAAACAATAATCTAATAGAGATTATAGATGTACGAAGTGTTTACAGAGTCTGATCACATGTTCAAATCAAATTAAAGGTTTAGACGCTTGTTGTTTTCAGATGTACATACTCTTGTGCTGTTATTGTTGCATTTTCTGAAATAGTAATGATAACCTTTATCTGTTTGTGAAAATGATTCTTGTTGAGTTTAATAAAATGTGTTTTACAGAAGTTAGATCGGTTTCTGTTGAGTCCTCCTCAAAAAGTTCATTAAAGGACCAGTGTGGAGGATTTATTACATTCATAATTATGTTTTCATTAGTGTATAATCAACTTAGAATGACCCTTTCACCTGTCCACCTGGAGCAAGCAGGTGTAGGCATGGCACAGGGCCTGAGCCACATTACTCAATCAGGGAGTAAGAGTAAGAGCTTCAGACCTAGTTTTTGTGAAAACCAGGTTCAACTAAATATGAATCATAGGAGAGGAGTTTTAATTAGATTTTTAGTTTTAAACATGAGAGGAACTTTAAACAGGATTAGCCACTGCCATCTTCTTCCGTCTAACTGTGTTTCAGTTACAAAATTTGCATCAGTGTTGTGCAGGTTCACACTTCACAGTCAGCTTCAAGTTCAGGTCACACAGATTTCTCCTTTTTCTACAGACAGACTTTCAATTTGAGTAAATATTTTACAATTTAAACAATGGTTCAAGCTCCACCTCTGGTTTCGTTACAGTTGCTAACTGAAAGATGTGTTGTGATTCTACTTTGCATAGTTCTTTTTCTGATGTTTTTTACTGGTTTGCAAACAGCAAGGCCAACATCTTCTGATGTGCGAGCATCATGAGCGTCAACATCAGAAGTGGCAGCTATACTCGTGAGTATTTTGCGTGATCACCAAACCATCAAACGTTTTGTTGCAAATAGTCAATCAGGTCGCAAAAAACGTGTTGAGAAAAAAAGACGCAAATTAACTGCTCAAGATCTGAGAAGAATCAATCGTGAAGCCGCCAGGAACCCATTATCCTCCAATGCTGTCATATTCCAGGACTGCAACCTACCTGGAGTGTCCCAAAGTACAAGGTGTTCAGTGCTCAGAGACATGGCCAAGATAAGGACGGCTGAAATCCGACCACCATTAAGCAAGACACATAAGTTGAAACGTCAAGACTGGGCCAAGGAATATCTGAAGACAGATTTTTCAAAGGTTTTATGGACTGATGAGATGAGAGCGACTCTTGAGGGACCAGATGGACGGGGCCCGTGGCTGGATCAGTAACAGCACAGAGCTCCACTTCCAATCAGACGCCAGCAAGGTGGAGGTCTGGTACTGGTACGGGCTGGTATTATTAAGGATGAGCTAGTTGGACCTTTTCGGGTTGAAGATGGACCTAAAATCAACTCCCAAACCTACTGCCAGTTTTTAGAAGACACTTTCTGCAAGCAGTGGTACAGGAAAAGGTCTGCGTCTTGGCCATGATTTATATGCAGGACAATGCTCCATCGCATGCATCCAAATACTCCACTGCGTGGCCACCCAGCAAAGGCCTTAAAGATGAAAGCATAATGACAAGGCTCCCTTCCTCCCCTGACCTAAACCCTATTGAGAACTTGTGGGCCCTTCTTAAACGGGAGATTTACAGTGAGGAAAGACAAAACACTTCTCTGAACAGCGTCTGGAGGCTGTGGCTGCTGCTGCACAAAAAATTGATCGTCAACAGATCAAGAAACTGACAGACTCCATGGAGGGAAGGCTTATGACTGTTATTGAAAAGAAGGGTGGCTATATTGCTCACTGAATTCTTTTTTGGAAATGTCAGAAATGTTTATTTGTAAATTTGGAGTTGTTTGTTTGTTATTCTCACTTTAACAGATGAAAATAAACAAGTGAGATGGGAAAATTTTTGTTTTTCATTTAGTTGCATAATAATTCTGCAGACTAATAGCTGCCCAATAATTGTGCACAAATGGATATTCCCCAAAGAAAGCCAAAAACTCGCTTTTACTGTCTTAAATATTCAGATTTGAAGTTTATTAACATTTTGGATTGACAGATAGATAGATAGATAGATAGATAGATAGATAGATAGATAGATAGATAGATATACGCTTTATTTATCCCCTTGGGATGTATGTATCAGTGGCGATTGCTCTAAGACTGCAAGGGAAGCTCAGCTTCCCCTAAAATGTCAACAAAATAAGTGGTCAAATATGTTCTGTTGTGTGAACATTTCATTGACTAAATATGCGCTAGAACACGTTCATCTTTTGTTCAGAATCAGCTACTTATCACAGGTAACCGACACGACTTCCTCCTCATTCATCCCGCAGCGCCACAGAGCTTTACACAGTGTAGACGCCGAGCGTCTCCTGACTTCAATGGGGAAGCAGAGAGTGGGTTGTTCCACTGCAGCGAAACTAGACGGTCATTGGATAAATGCTGGGCTTTGTCCCGCCCATCGGACGCTCAGCGTCTCTGGGGGTCTATGGGACAGTTGGCTGGCCCGGACGCTCGGCTTCTGCATGATGATTGGATGATCTGTCTGAGGCTGAGTCCCTTTTTGATTGACATCTCATCATTTTCAAGTTTTTCATTCCGTTGTTTGGAGTTGATCTGGAGACGTTACTGATCCTCAGCGACTTTGTCTTTGTTAAAAACGACTAGCTTTGTGTTTGGCGACTCTCTTCTGTCACTCTGCGAATTTACATTTAAATAAACGGACACATTTTATGATGTAGGCCGAAAATGAGCTTCCCCTCATTATAAGACCAGCAGCAGCCACTGATATATGTGTATATATATATATATGTGTGTGTGTATACAGACACACCCACACACACACACAAACACATACATATATGTGTTTTATATACTAATGTATAGATAGATAGATAGATAGATAGATAGATAGATAGATAGATAGATAGATACTTTATTTATCCCCTTGGGCTATATATACACATTAGTAAATAAAACACTAAAAGAGTATATATAGAATAATGTTTGTAGTTAATGTTCCTCAATGGGAGAAACCACAATACAATCATAATATTTTTACTTGTGAAATGAAAGTTAAAGATCCATCTTCTCTTCACAGGTAAACTAAACTCTAAAGTTAATGAACCTCATCAGTCAGGGTGTCATTTGTCTTTGATCGTGATTGTTAATTACATTTAATTTCATTTTCCAGTCATTTTCATGTTGTGACTTCACTCAGTGACTCAGTGTGCAAAGAAAAACTGTACTCATCACAGGGGGGAAAGTGATGTCATCACTTTCCCATCACGCCCTTGAGTGTGTGTGTGTGTGTGTTCATACCAGCAGCTCCTTAGTGACGGCTGCCTGCTGTTAATGTGTTACCATGGCAACCGGCTAATGTGTTGTTTATTAGCATCCGGAGAAGACAAAGATGACGATGAGGATGAAGTTGTGTCAGTTTTATCTCCACAGCTCAGAATCACAGATTAATCAACTGAACTCACAGACTGGAAATCAATAACACTGATTATTACTAATATCAAAATATTTTCATTGTCCCCTCCAGGAGAAACTTCACTGTCAACAATTTTAACATGTTTATACAGACAGAGTAACAATTACCACTGTCCAAGCAACAAAACACAGCTGATCTGCTCTGTGACACATGCAGAGCAGCAGTGAGACATAAATAAAACACAATAATCATAATAAAATGTTAAACATGCAGTTACAAGTTAGTAAAAAGATACAACCCCATTTCATGAAATATCAATAAATACATCAAACGTACCAAACAGCAGGTCTGAGCACAAGGACAGGACATGGGATCTGTCATCTGTCCATAGTGTTAGCTGCTGTTTCAGATCAGCTGTATGTAAAACAAACAGAATGAAGTTTGCTTTCAGTCCAGAGGACATCACACTGCTCAGTTTGTAGATTGATGCACTTGCAGTTTTAACTTGTGGTTGTTTTTAACATGAGGCTTTGTGCTGTTGGATGTTGTTGTCAGCTGTGGACCAGCCACTGTTAGAGATCCTGGTGCATTTAACTCTTTCTAATATTTGTTGGTTTGTTTTACTGTGCGTAGGTGAGTTGTCTGTGTGTGCTTTTTGTTTGAGCTGAAAAATGTATTTTCATAAATTATAACTGTAACATGAGTCTGTCCTCCCCATGAAAAATGACACTGTCTGTCAAAGTACCAATTATACAGTGACAATCAGGGGTGTCAACTTTTTCTCCAGGGCAAAAGTGGTGCAGTCCTCACAGTATTTCACTTGTTTAACTGTAGCTGTCAAAGAAATGTAGTGGAGTGGAAGTACTTTATACAGAAAGTAGCATAAAATAAAGATACTCAAGTAAAGTACAAGTACCTCATAATTGTACTTAAGCACAGCACTAGGAGTAAATGTACTTAATTACTTTCCAACACACATGGATTTTGTTATGTTCAATGACCCCTCCTGAATTCCTGATTGAAAACAAAGGGGTTGTCTATTATAGAATATTGATGTCAAACCGTATCTCTACAACAACTAATCCTCCATTGTCTCACTGCTCATGACTGAGCCCCAGTGTTTGCTAACATTAGATCATATATGACATTTGATATTGTTCATGAAATGACTGGCGTCATCAGCTAGCTAACTTTAGTTTGCTAAACTTTAAATTAAGGCTAAAGTTAGAAACTACCTAAAATTAGCGTTCATCCATAGATATTTGGGATATACAGGAGCAAAAATCACTTCTCCTCAGAGACAACGTACCTAAAACAGTAAATTATTACTCTATTATGAATTATTTGGTTTAATGCTTATATTTTTATATGTGTGAAGTCTCAGTGTAACGTCTATGGGCTGAGCAGTTCTCATGGGCTCTATCTTTGAGTCTGAGCCCAGTTAGTTCATATGTCCATGGTCCACTAATTAAATCAACATGTGGATGTTATATTTATCTGACAGTGCTCTCTAGTGGTGGTCTGGATTAGTGCAGTGTAGTGTAAGACTCTTGCAGCTGATCTGAGATGAGTTAAGCTCCATTTGCTGTCATGTAGACTGTATGAAAATACTTTCATTATCATCAAAAAAACCTGTGACATTTAAATCAGCCTGTCCCCAGTCCTCAGACTCAGGTCAACAGGTTAACTTCACAGTCTTCAGTGGGAGGTCAGAGGTCACAGAGGCAGTGTTTGCAAAGCTCTGGTGCTGTGGCCAGATAATTAGTTCAGTTTCTCTGATAAATATTCTAACATCCTCCTTCTTAGCTTTTCCTGTAGCTTTCAGCTGTATCCCATGGCCCTCTTCAACCATCACGTGACCTAGGACATTATGATCTTTTACTTCAGTAAATGTAGTAACAACAGAAACAGCACAGCAGGGAGAACACATTCTGCACAGAGCTGCTGGTCATGAACTACAGGAGACCTTTAATGTGTTTGTGCTGTTTATGTTTGTTGTATAGTAATAATTGTGTAAGTGTCCAGCTACAGAAAAGTAATTTGGTTTGGTCGTGTGGTTTACTCCACACCCAGTGTGACCGTTATTAATTTATTAGCACAGCACCTTTCAACTATTAGTGTTTTACATGACATAAAAAAAGGCAAGAAGAGACTAAGACTAAGATTATACAACAGTTAGTTCCGACCAAGTAATTTTAGAGGCATTCCTGACATAGAGTACAACAGCACTGGGACTTTTAACTACATGTATCATTCCGCTTTACAGGTGTTCTATTAACAATTAATTAGCGTTACATTAACGGTTGTTATCTGTCTTAGATTGTAACAAACTTTGCAAAGATGAAAATATTTCCAGAAAATAACATTTGAATTAAATGATTTATGGTCATCAGGGGTTGAAGGAAGAAGCCTGGATACTTCAGCGCATAACTCAGGTAAAGTGTAGACAAAGTAGCAAGCTAGTGTGCACTGTGTAGGTCAGAAAAATGTTTATGTGTTGCTTAGCAACAGTCCAGTACCAGTCCAGTTGTGGGACTAAGCTGTGTCCCAATTCAGGGGCCGCATCCTTCAGAGAATGCATTTGAAGACCAATTACGTCACAGCGGCACAACTAAGCTGTCCCATTTCAAAGGCTCCTTCATATGAGGCTGATATATGTGTCGCCCTTTTCCCGGCAACGAATGCTCCAACAGGTGGATCCTTCATAGCCCATCCTTCCCCAGGATTCATTGTGTGCTGGTAATGAAAAAAATAGCAGCAAACAACACCGACAGAGAGCCAGAAAAATACACTTTTAAACGTAAGTATCGGTTTCACCTCAGTTGAACAGCTAACGGTACAACTGTTAAAAAACAAAGGGCCTTAAATGAACTGGGTTTTATTGCTGCCTAAGCTGTTTTTGTTGGTGGTGTGAGCCATGAGGCAAAACTTACTGAAACATTCCGTTTCATTTTACGGAGCAAGGAGCAGACTGCTCGTTTCATTAAACTCAGGGGGGAGAATGATGGCCTCCCTATCGAAGGTGCTGTACTTCCGTTCACTGGGGCGTAATGATGGCTGAAGATAGCAAGTGGCTGCCAGGCTCCATTCACCCACTGCTCGTGCACTGCACTGACAGCATAGTCCAGAACGTCTGTGTTGATGGAGATTGGAACCATGAGCGATGGGTGCGCCAGCATTGTTGCAGTCGCCAGAGCAGCCTTAGTGTTCACAAATGCCTTGTCCTTCTTCTTGGACCAGTCCACCATGTGTTTGGGGGCCCTTCCCTTAAGGGCCTCAAAGAGGGGTCACATGGGGACAGCCTGGGGAATAAAGCAGTCAAAGTTTACCATGCTGAGGAACTCCTGTAGGGACTTGACTGAGGGTGGGCGTGGAAAGCTTGAAATGGCATCCAACATCACTGGGAGGGAAACCGCCCCCATCTTTGGTGACTCTGTGTCCAAGAAAGTCAATGATGGTCAGCCCAAACTGGCACTTGGCTGGATTGATGATAAGCCCATGCTGACTAAGCCCTTCAAAAAAAGTCTGGAGATTGGATAGATCTTCTGCTTTGGAGGAGCTGGCGACAAGGATTTCATTGAGATTGACGAAGTTGAAAAGTCATGTCTCGCTGCACCAAGTCCATGAGGAGCTGGAACGTCTTTGTAGCATTAAGACCATTAGGACCAAACTGGTTACCCCATGGGCGCCACCCTCCACCAGGTTTTGGGGCAGTGTGAAGAGGCAAAGCCCATGAACTGTCAGAACGGCAAATGATCCCAAGGCGCTCCATGTTCTCAAACTCTGCCTTGCCGATGGCGAGCTTGCCTGGGTTGAGGCGCCGAGCCCAAGCATAAACTGGTTGCCTTGTGGTGGCGATGTGGTGCTCTACATGCTTGGCAGAGGATGAAGAAAATATGGCCAGTGTGAGTATCAACAACTTTTGGCCAATGGAAAATCAAAGAAGTTGAGTAGAGTTGAGCTGCTACCATGCATTATAAAAGGGGTAATGGTGGTCCTGGTGGATCCCTTGATGAACCTTTAAATAGTGTCTGCTGCAAAAAAAAAACAAACAAAAAAAACAGGCACTGTGGCTTAGTTGGTTAAAGCACCTGTCTTGTAAACAGGAGAGCCTGGGTTCAAATCCCAGCGGTGCCTGATTAGCACAGAATTTCCTTGACCTGTTATTTGTCTTGCATATAAACAACTGGAAGTCAGCAAAACAAGATCTACAAGGGTCTTAAGTTGTTCTTAAAGGTAAATTTTAGAGGCATATGAAATCAGTGTGAAGACGTGACTGGACAGTGAAATCGTCACTGGTCTGTCCTTCTATAAACAGGTGCTGTGGCTTAGTTGGTTAAAGCGCCTGTCTAGTAAACAGGAGATCCTGGGTTCAAATCCCAGCAGTGCCTAATTATCAGTGAACTTCCTACACACATTCTCTCTATACAAAAGAGGAAAAACCAACATAGAGTCTCTTAGTGAGATGTTTTTCCACCACATGCTGCCAGAACATCATCTCAGCTCCTTGTCATTGCTTCTCCAGGTCTCTGAACTCTAATGGAGTGATGAACACCATTTGTCCTAAAGATATTCCCTCATTTGGTGTTTTGATGACAGTGGTGGAGAGCGCCGTCTAACACTTTGCTCCAAAATCTCCCATAGGTGTTCAACTGGGTTGAGATGTGGTGACTGTGAAGCCCATAGCACCTGATTCACATCACTTTCATAATCATGAAACCATCAGTGACAGTACTCAGTGAGAAGCTGGAGAAAATCGTCATGCTAGACAGCCTGATGGAGTCCGCTCCACTGAGTGCACACACATATGGAAACAGAAAGTGACAGCATTAATCAAGTGGACATCCATCAATGGTCCATAAGCACAAACGAAGCACATGTGGCTCATTTTAAGACTCAACTAGAAAATTCCAGGGAAATTTTGAGTGCCACGGGGGCTACTGCCGGGATGAGTACATGATTTATTTCCAGTGTTCAAAAGTCACCCTGATCATATTCTGGTTTTGAGAAATGTTTTGATATAAAAGACTCTGATATAAAACAATGTCACATCCCTCCATCATGTATTATGTGGGAAATATCTCATATTCTGTCTTGTTTTTTTTAATAAAACAAGAGGCAACATGTCTTCAAACTGGCATTTAAAGGGTTAAAATCCTGAAAACTAATAAACATTTGGTAGGTTTGAGCAGAACTGAAGTGGTTTAAGAGATTTATGCAAAAAAAAGCAGAAAAAAATATTGATATATGATGATTTTATAGCATTTTCTTTACGTGTCCTTTTTTGGACACGAGGAACCCCAGAGGCTACAAAATGTGTTACCAGTGTATAATAGACCTGTAACAGTAACTGACATTAGATTTTAAAAATATGTCAAAAAAGACACTTTCTTGCAGAAATCCATACCTTCAGCTGTAACACAGCCAAAATGATCAGCAAATCAAAAAAGAAAAGTGAAGAAAATGTCCAAAAAAGGACAGAGGGACCCCTGAGGGTTAATAAATCCCATGAACCGCTATTTAAATTACCACTATTATGTTTTTTTTCTGTGCTAAATTTAACATTACTGGGGAGGAGAGCAACGCGACTAGAAGTGACAGTGAGAGAGGGCTAGTAGCTTCTCCTCTCCTCTGTCTCAGCGGAGACCGTCACAACTTCATTCACTCTTTTAACAAAACAAAAAAAAGCAACGAAAGAAGCAGTAAATGGACTTACATATTTAAGACCTGACTAAATGTAATTTAAGACCTAACATGCGGCTAATGTAAAGCTAGCAGAGCTTGGAGAGTTGGTTATCTGGTTGCTAGGCGCACGCAGGCACACACACAGGTCAGGAGCTGCCGTTGCCATGGCAATGTGAAAATCTGCCCAGAATTTGGCTTCTACATGGCTTCAAACAACTGCAAATTATGAGAAAACCGTTACTTCTTTTCAAAAACCTAAAACACCGTGACAGACACTGAAGCCAGAAGTTTCTTACAGTCTCTATTTTATTCAGATACTCCTTAAAATGAGTGAGTAAGCTCAGTGCGAAGACAGAGTGAGATTCTTTTGAAAAAAAAAGACGATTACATTAGGTGTCAATGAGAGTGAGACAGGTATTGCTGCCGGACTCGGCACCCCCGTTTAAATTTTGGGCAGACCCTGCCTGTCAAAGTTACATTTTATGAATCCCAACAACTATGTCTACATTTTGAGAAAGAATTATTTGTCTCCTTTTTACGGTTTGGCCGTGAGCTCGAGTTAAAAATAAAAATAAAAGTTATTTTTTACTGCTTCACGCACTCTAGCCAACTGACGCTGTCACTCTAACTTTGAAGAAAAAGTGATTTCCACTCCTCCTTTGAGTGCTCACAGTTTGAAAAGTTTACATGTTATGTATGTATGTTGTGTTTTGGAGAGAGCAGAAGTTTTCCTCCGTTTTATAGTTTGAATCACATTTCTACGTGCAGGTATGAGAGAGCTGGGTGACTCAGAAAAAAGGTGCAATTTTGTAGAAAAAAGGTGAAATTTTGTAGAAAAAGGGTGAAATTTTGTGGGTTTCTAAAGAAAATTCCAATGCATTCCTAATGCATTATTTATTCCCAGTTTTTTGGGAATAACTTTTGGAAAAATTGGAATTTTAACACCAAAAGTCATAGCACCTCTTTCGGGATCAAGACGCACGTTTTGATGTATATATTACCGGGGTTTTCTCAAAGCTGCGGGACGAGTTACGCATCAAAATTTGGCGGAAGAATAATAATAAGCCCGAGGAACTCCTCTACAGCTAGAATAGCTGAGAGGAGTGCCTCGTGAGCACCCGTGGCACTTATAACCAAGAGATATAGATCGACTCTTCAGCTGCCATATTGTACATCCCTTAAAAAAATCCTCCAGTATATTCAGCGCTGTTTTTCTGCAGGAACATGTAAAATGTAAAATCAGTTTTAAAGAGTTGATTTTATTTGTGTGAAATCCTTAAAGGTCCCTATTTTACACTTTCAAGTGTTGATCCATAAGAAGATCAATGTTGTGGTTTTAAGATCCAAAAACCATCTCAGTGTATTACACACTGTGATTTACATCTCCTCTCTCCGGCTTCTCTCTGGAGCTCTAATAACAACAGTTTCGGTGAGCCAATCAGAGGATAGGAGACTTTGGGTCTCTCTTCTGATTCTGACAGTTTTCTGAGTGATCCAATAAAAATATAACAGATTTCAGGTAAACACTCAGAGAAACCAAATCCTGCAATGCTGGATGGTGGGTCCAGATGGGCGGGGCTTGGGGAGACTGACTGAGAGCAGTGACTGCTTTGTTGTGACATCACAAAGTTCCAGAAGTCCTGACGGCTGGTTTTAAGTCTCAGTTTCTGAATACAGGCTGTGTGCATTTCTCTGTGGACTGAGGCTTTGATACTTTCACAATATTAATATAGAACCTAGACCTGCTTTATAATCAAAAAAAAAAAAGGTGGACATCTACCTTTAGACTCTATGGCAGGGGTCCCCAAACTTTTTCCTGTGAGGGCCACATAACTTTTCCCTTCTCTGATGGGGGGCCGGGTTCAGTTTGTAACAGAAAAAGTGTGACAATCGCAGGGGTGCCTAAACGTAAAAATGTATTGTTTTCCAGAAAGCCACACATAACCAAATAACCCTTTCCGGGTTCTTCACAGAAAAAAAAGTCAGGAAATAAATAATAACACTATTAATGAAATAAATAATAATAGTTCAGGGGGGCCGGGCCAAATATGGGGGCGGGCCGTATCCGGCCCGCGGGCCTTAGTTTGGGGACCACTGCTCTATGGAGTTTTGACAAATGTTCAGACAGATGTTCAGACAGTGAAGATGTTTAGACAGATGTGGCTGTGAATCAATGTCAGATTTATTCTGCCTGTTTGTATGCAGCTGATAAATGACAAAAAAGAAAAAGTGGTTAAACATCATGTCAAATCTTCAAATGCAAATACTCAACGTAAACTAATCTATTCTTGTATATATGTGTTCCTGCTGTTATTCTTATCCTTTCTTCTGTGGTCATTATTATGTGGTCGTGCTCGTATCACATTTAACTGACTTCTGAAGACAAAACTAGTTTTATTCTCAAGTTTATGAAGTGAAGGATTTTTACTTTGACATTGTCCTATCAGTGTCCTGATGTGATTTTGCAGATCAGCTGAATATAAATGTAGTTTATAGGATTTATTTCAGAGGTAAATCCAGTTCAGATGAATCAGATCCAGCTCCAGGCCTGAACACTCACTGAATCATTAGACAGTCCTCTCTGTGTTTCACTGGTGGTACTTGAAGAAGTTTGACTGTGTTGCTGTCATTGCTGTGACTGAGGGCTGCTGGGATTCCCTGATGTCATTTCCACTCTGTCTCCCTGCAGCAGAACATTTTAAACCAATATATGATAAGTGTTTTTCTTCAGTATGAAGTCGTGTTTGTTCTGACTAAATGTTGAGTGGGCGACTCTCTGCTGCTGCCTCTTTGTTTAATGGAGATATCAGGGAGTGCTAATGAAGTCTGCTAATCCTCTGAACGCTCCGTTAATTCCTCTCCTCTTCAGCCTGACATTCTGCCGTTGTATTTGCTGTAGATGAATGCCATCGGCGGGAAGACGCTGCTGCTGCTGATAGTTTTATTGTTTTATTGCTCAAGCTCCATTTAAAGTCAATAAGGACTAATGGACGTTTGTTTAACTTGAATGTCAGCGTTCCTTCATCACCTCGCAGCCCGCCAGCTGTCAATCAGACACACTGCACCATGTGACCCAGTGGAGGAGGAGATTCAGGCTTCAAAACAGCAGCATCCAGTGGACCAGGACCAGAGACAAGCCCAGACCCAGGACCAGGATCAGGACCAGCAGAAGACAACAGACCATTAGACAGTAGGAACTGGCTCTTCTCTCTCTTTCTTTGCTACTCTCTTCCTGACTCTCTGTCCTAAGGTGTGCATGTTTCTTCTTCTCTTTTTTTGGCAGGTATGCAGTGTGTACGTTGTCCCGCCATCTTCGCTCTCGTGGTGTTGGTTCTGTGCAGTCCAGGTGTTTCCTCTCAGCCCGACAGAGACCAGGACCAGTACCAGAACCAAGACCTGGACTTGGAGCTGCGTCATCACCGGCTGCTGCAAAGAGCTCGCGGCGCAGGACTCCTGTCACAGGTGAGAGATCTAACAACCAATCAGAACGTTCAGAAAAAAAACAACATTAACGCCAGTTATTTAGTCTGAAAATCTTTTTCTCACACATCCTGACTTTTTTATCAGGCCACAAACCCCCAAAACATCACTGCTAATCATTCAACTGCAAAGAGCTTCAATATTCAAATACTGTGGAGACTGGGATGTGTTTGCATGCTTTCTGTTTCTTGATGTAGCCGATTATCAATGGTTTATTTGCGTTTAATTTTCCCTGATCATTTTCAAGGAAGTAATTTGACATTTTAGGAAATAAAAAAAGAGAACAGGGGCTCATGTGCTGGATGTTTCTGGGCTATAAACAGTAACTCATTTAAGGGCAACTGATCCTGGCCAAGTCCTTTTCCAGCACATAACTGAACCCTAACCCGACAAATATTAAAGTGTCATTTTCACATTTCAGTTTTTGTATGACATGAGCTTTAGAGGCCCTTGAAGGTGGATTTAGTTCCCTTTGGAGAGAGCTAAGCTAGCTGTTCCCCCTCCAGCCTTTGTACAAAGCTGAGCTAACCGGCTGCTGTAGAGTGGGATCAGTCTGAACTTCTAACTCACAGATGAGGATTTCACGAAATGTCAAACTATTGCATTAACATATAAACTCCTGGTCCTCATCTTTGTACATATAGTGACAGTTTTTAATGCTTCAATACAGACACCAAGCACAGCTTTCTCTAGCTCCATGATGAGACACATAGAAAGGTTTAGTGAAGCGGCTGTGTGTTTTTCAGATGAGGGAGAAACCAAACACACCTCTATGCCACTTGTCCACGTAATTTTTGAATGTGGCTGTGGAACAGACTCATTATGGCCAATGAATTAAAGCATCCGCAGTGAGTGTTTTCTGGCCTCCAACCACAGGGGGACAGAAATGTGTCCATCACACTCAAAAACCTTCTTGAAAAAGCTGCACAAAGGTGAGCATTGTGTTTTATCAGACCTGGTTTGCAACTGGATTTTACACTAGAAAAGACAAATTGGTTAGTTTGGTAAATGTGCATCTGGTGAACGACCCCTCCTCTGACAGATAGCACCCACAGCCAAACATCCAAACAGATCAAGAAACAACAATAAGATCTGGGTTATTAAATAACAGAATCAGTGAAGTTTCCAGATCAGACACATTAATTCTGAGAGGACCCGGAATCGAACCCTGAGGTGCTCCAGCTCCACAATGAGCAGGGGACTGACTGAATAATACTGAGAAGTTGTCATTTTATGCATTCCTGGTCTACAGCAGCTGGAAGTCTAACATACATTGTCCACATTGTTTTTATAGTTCTCAGAATGAAGAACAGGTTGTTCATCTTCAATTGCACACGAAAATAAAGTAAATGCATTGTTAATTATTTTATGGTTTTATTTCCCAAATGGTAACACTTCAGTCAGAACAACTCTCACAGGTTTTAACCATTTATTGCAGCAATATGCATTTTATTTTGGCGGTGTGGTGCTGCTCATGTAATGGAACAAATCAACAGAGCCTCAGGTTGACAACATCAACACATATTAAAATATTAACAGTAAAATTATCCAGAAGGAGTCTGGAGGTGGAGGGAGAGCAGGTCTGTGTGGAACTAAACAGTTCTGACTGGTTCTGCATTGTTCTGACTGGTTCTACGCCTGGCTCTAACTGCTCTATGGTTGTTGTTTTTCAGGAGTGGACTAAACGTGCGGTTGAGGACCTGCTGGCTCAGATGTCTCTGCCTGAGGGCGAAGCCCAAAGGGAATCTGAGGTGGTTTCCACGGCAACAGGAGGAAGGATGAACCTGGAGCGGTCCGTTGACGCCCCCAACAACCTGCCCCCCCGTGAACGCAAAGCCGGGTGCAAGAACTTCTACTGGAAAGGCTTCACTTCCTGTTAATGCCCCGCCCAGGTATCTGAGTGTCTATTTAAGCTCCGCCCAGGTAACTTGCATTCTGTTTCTCATCTGTTTGTTCTTTTTCTGCAGACTGAGGCCCACCCCCATTCACTGGACCAAGCATCCAATCCCAGATAACCTGACCTTCACCTGAGCGACTGGACGGACCAATCAGCAGCTGTCTAGCTGCAGTATACCTGAATAATTAATGTAATTAATAAGTAAAGAGAGAAATCAAAGTTTGTGGCTCCGCCTCTGTCTGTCCTGAACTGGTTAATGACAATACAATAAAACACAAATTAGATAATTGATTATGATTGTAAAAATCATACACAGATTAAAGCATCAGACACTTACAACCCCCCGCATGCATGACTGGGGGTTACTGGGGGGGAACTGGGAGCAGTGGGAGTGATCAGTGTGTATGTGTGGAAACAGCAGTAGGTTTCAATGTTTGAACAGAGAGAGAGGGTCAAGTCAAATGA
Source organism: Seriola aureovittata (assembly GCF_021018895.1). Lineage (NCBI taxonomy): Eukaryota > Metazoa > Chordata > Actinopteri > Carangiformes > Carangidae > Seriola > Seriola aureovittata. Next base: position 30,422,653 of record NC_079367.1, on the reverse strand, counting down.
ACCTTTAATGGAGATCAGAGACAGAGTGAGCAAATATTGACTGAACACATTAAACAGTGCGTGTGTGTGTGTGTGTGTGTGTGTGTGTGTGTGTGTGTGTGTGTGTGTGTGTGTGTGTGTGTGTGTGTGTGCTTGTGTGTGTATGAGAGAGAGAGAGAGTACAGTACAGTAAAATATTTAACCAAAACTGTATATATATACTATATATATATATGTATACACACAGGCAAACACAGGTGACAGGTGTCCGACTGACCCCCCTGACAGCTATCTTTACAGATTTTTTCAATTGCTAACGAGCATTGGTCAATACTGAAACTACTTTTTCAGAACTCTTCACACAGTCTGCATTACAAACAGGCATCTCAGCTAAACAGTTCATCTCACCTTCAAAACTCTCTCACCAACAAAACACATCATACATGTCTCAAAATAAGCTCATTCATCCACAACACTGGCAACAAGTCTCACTCAGGAAGCAAACACTGTCACTCTTTGCACACTGAACTACAAAATACTAACAACAGAGATAATAATAATTATTAATAATAATTCATTACATAAAAGACATTGTATCTTTAAAGTTTGAATGATTTTTTTTTTCACATAAATCAGTGTTTTATTATAGAATAAGATCTTTGTATGTATAACATATTCACTCCCTCTCTTCTGCATTTTACCACATGTTTTTGTCAACATCACATGTTATGTCTTCTCTGGCAATGCACCTTGGGAAGAATCTTTTAGAATGTCTGATTCAACCCTGGCAGGCTTTAGGAGAAATACTGAATCTCCACCCCCTGCATTCATGGCGTTCATGTTTGCCGGAAGATTCTTAATATTGATGCAACTGTTGAACGCCGAAAGTTTGGCTGCACCCTTAAACCGGCCTCTCTCAAAGAGAGTCCATGATCCACCACATGGTCAATAATTGTGGCCCTCATCTCATCAGAGACCACAGCTCCTGGTCTTCCTCTCCTTACTCTTCTCCCTCTCCCTGCCACTCTTCTCTCTCCACCAACCTGTCCTCTTTGATCCATATTTCCAAAAAAACCATTCAGAAACCCTTTTATCTGCTTGCTACAGTAATGAGGCCAAACACAGGTCACCTGGGTAAGTTTTCAGCTGCACACTACACTCAGCTGTGTTTGAACTGTTATTCATTTTATTGCCAATATTTTGACATTATTTTCTATAGATTTCAATGTGGCTGCAGCAGAAATGCACTTTTTTCCCCATCATTCTGTTTTAACTGTTTTGAACAAGTGTGTTAGCTTTTGAAAAATGTGCTACAAAAGTATAGTGTTTTGCAGGTGGTGGACTCTGACTGAGAAAGGAGTTCATGAATTTTGGTAACTGTGGTCACTGAATGCATTTTGTGTGAAAGCAATGAAAAGTGAAACAGTTTGCTCCACATAGACTTCTGTTTTGCTGACTGTGTGAAGAGTTTTGACAATTTGACTACAGTTTTGCCCAATGCTTGTTAGCAATTGAAGAAAACTGTAATATGACTGCAATTCAAGTTTCCGACATGGGATAATACAATGAATGTGAAGATAAATACAGATACAGATACACAGAGGAAACAGGAGGAGTGAGGTTAAAGCAGAGGACAGCAGAGCTGCGCACTGACACACAATGATTCAGTGCTGACAAACATGATGATCCTCAGGTATGTGACTAATGTTCCACATGTGTCTGTGAAGAACTGATCAGTGATCACAGCACAGCCGGTTCACATTCCTATTGTATTCAATCAAATATCTTCATATGCAACACAATGTCAAACACTTGATTGTAAATCTGAAAATCAAATCTCATGTTACACCAAATGTAAAACAACTGTTTGATCGTCACACAGAACAGAGCTGCTCAGGTCTTGTGTGTTGAATGTTTCTGTTGGAGTCTCTCACTCAGAGGTTGTTGGGGGAGTGTGGGGTGGGGGAGTGTGGGGTGGGGGAGTGTGGGGTGGGGGAGTGCTATGGTGAGGCTCAGAGGAAGAAGAAGAAGGATGGTGTGTTTGTTTTGTGGGAAATTAAAAAACCAAACACACTCAGCAGGTGTTTGTGTTTTCATTGACTCCTGGAAACACATTTCTGTTTCATGTCTTCTTCATAAGATCGTTTCATTTGTGTAAATGTCTCTTCACGTGTGTGTGTGTGTGTGTGTGTGTGTGTGTGTCTGTCTGTCTGTGTGTCTGTGTGTCTGTCTGTGTGTCTGTGTGCATGCAGGGTGATTTAATGTATTTACATATGAGTTTCACAGGATTAGTAATGTGCAGTTTGCAGTTTAAATCATATGTAGTATGTTATTATTGTTATCAAACAAATATATTTGAATTCCGATCACACAACAACCACAGAGATGAGTCTTCAGTTTAAATGTGAATATTCTGAAACATTTTAATATAAAACTAAACAATAATCTAGTTTAAATAAATGAACAGGAAACAGCTGGGACTGCTCCTGCAGCTGAAACTGAAATAAATTGAAAATGATTGAAAACAGATTAAACTGCTATCAGGTGGAGCAGAAGGAGAGAGAGAGAGAGAGAGAAAGAGAGAGAGAGAGGGAGTGTGTGTGTGTGTGTGTGTGTGTTATCTCACTTTGTCAGCCAGTTGGTTACTGTCTCTCTGTTTTTTCCACGGTGATGAATGATTCCTGCTGAGGAGCCCTTCAGCAAGGCACAGAGTCACTGTTTTCCTCATCATCATCATCATCATCACTGTTTGTCAGTCACAGTCGTTCAGGTCAAGCTCTGCTCTGTAGACGACTCACCTCCAGTGAAGACTTGACCTGTGTGGAGTGATGATGAGGAGTCTGAACCTTCCTCACATTAACACATGTCAGATCTCCATCATGTTCTCCACGTTTCCATCATCTGAGCTGTGACTGGATCTGTTAACAACCTCCTCTTCTTTTTCTGTAGTTAAATGGCAGGAAGCTATTTACCTCCATCAGTCGACTCACGATCACACAGCAGCAGAGGAGGAGACAAGACACAACTCAGGCTTTACTCTGGAACATAAAAATAGTCCACATAGTCTTAAGGTCTCTGTCCATGTGTAGTTTGATTATAGATCAGGTCTAGGTTCTATATTAATACTGTGAAAATATCAAAGTGTCAGTTCACAGAGAAGTGCACACAGCCTGTATTCAGAAACTGGGACTTAAAAACAGCCGTCAGGACTTCTGGGACTTTGTGATGTCACAACAAAGTAGTCACCGCTCTCAGCCAAGTCAACAACCAATCAACTTCTCCCTCAGGTTCACACCTTCACTGCTGTCACCCTGACAACACTCCCAGGTGATCTGACAAACAACTAAAATGCTACACATAAATAATATTAAAATGGTGATTAGATAGATAGATAGAAAGATACATAGATAGATACTTTATTTATCCCCTAGGGCAAATTCATGTGTCCATTAGCTCATTGTTGATAATAATAAAAACAGTTAATAATAAATAAACAATAATAATTTGGCTGAGGTGTTGTATAGCCTGATGGCAGTGGGAACAAAGGATCTCCTGAACCTCTCTGTTCTGCAGCGCAGTGAGATGAGATGTTCGCTGCAGCTGCAGCTGCTTCTCTGTCCTGCCAGAATGTTGTGGAGAGGATGGTTGGTATTGTCTAAGATGGCCTCCATCTTACATTGCATGTGTCTCTCCACAAAAGTCCTGAGTGAGTCCAGACTCCTGCCAAGCACAGACCCAGTCTTTCTGAGCAGTTTGTCCAGTCTCTTTGTGTTCATGTTGGACGTGCTGCTGCCCCAGCAGACTGCAGCATAAAAGAGTTACACTGGCCACCACTGACTGATAAAACATGTTCAGCTTTTCACTGCAGATGTTCAGGTAGATGACATCCCTGTTCAGGGACCAGTCCAGTTTACTGTCCAGGTGCACACCTAGATATTTATAAGTGTGCACCACCTCAATGTCCTTCCCTCTAATGTTGACTGGCTGAAGGGTGGGCCTAGACCTCCGAAAGTGGAGGTGTTCAGAAAGAGGCTTTTTTTATGTTATTTAAATTTAAATAATGAGGTTCAGTATTATTTATAGAAGAACAAAAAAGAAAAAAGGCAGCTATAAATTACCCCCCAGCACCCCACAATTCTTACACATATGCATAGGCATACATATATATATACTGTGTATATATATATATATATACTGTATAAATACCCATACACAAGCACATAGATATATATTCTGTCCACCAGCATCCTATATCCTCTCTGACCACGACCTCTCTGATCATGAGTCTAGCCCATTTTGTAAACTCTGGTCTGTGTGGACTCTTCCAGTTGCGTAGAATAATCCTGGCAGTTACAATAAAGCCTGTTACAATCAGTCCAAGCTCTGCTTTAGTAAGGCCTGGTGGCACAAGAGATTTGTCCCCTAACAGTCATAACTGCCTTCCAGAGAGGCTGAACCATAGGGCAATCCCACAGGGTTAGAATAAATGTGCCCACCTCCATATTACATTTCCAGCATGTGTTGTCCTGGGTTAAGCCCATTCTAAACAGTTTCCAGGGTGTAAAATAATATCTATATATATGGATAAGTTTGCTCCCTGCATCTCTTGTGGTCAGCCTATATTTAAGATTACGTCCTGCCTTACGTCTTCTTCGATCTCACCACCAAGATCCTTTTGCCATATGAGTCTCAAGATTTCAAACATTTTAGTTTGAATATTTGACATTTTCCTATAGAATATTGAGGCAGAATGTAAAGTCTGAAGAGAGTTTAAAAATTCCTAAATCATATTCTCCTCTGCTCCTCAGCTGTAGGTGCTTCCAGAAATCTGCCGTATCATTTAAATGAAATTGTTATTCTCCTTGAGTGACATAAATGAATGATCTCTGTAAAGATCGTTGACAACACATAAACCTTTTTATAATCATGTGGCCCATAAAATTCCCTATACAGATTCATGGGTTTTTCCATATGTAGGAGTAGCTTTGCTTGTACTGTGAAATCCCTAGAATTTTATGTGCCCTTGCCCATGCCCATTGGGAATGTTATAGGACTAGGTCTCCCTCTTCTAACTGTTTTACTATATTATTTTGTGATAACAATTCCACAACATTAAATGGAGCATCCCTTCTATCTTTAACCATCTTGGTTCATAATTTGCCCAATGTCTTGGTAGCTTATTCATTTCAAAAGTTATGTTACACAGCTCAATATCCGGGAAAGCCAGTCTTTTTTCAGACCAATCCTTAGCTTTTTTTCCATTCCACAAAAACTCCTTAATCAAAGTATTATATTTTTTAAGGATTTCATCAGTGATGGTTACATGTATCATCATAGAAATATAGTTGATTTGTAGAGCAACAACCATTTTAATGATATTAATTTTCCCCTATGAGGTGAGATTTATCAAGTTCCATTTGTCCAAATTTGCCTTAATCTTCTGAATTAGAGGGGTCATATTAAATTATCTAAATCTGAGTATAGCATTCCTAAATATTTCATTCCAACTGATATCTACTTACAGTTTGTTACAATCGCTATAACAATTTTTTCAATACTTTAATTTAATTTTATTTAATTTTCCTAAACTCCAACACTCATTTTCAAAATACAATAATACACTAACACAATACACTATGTCTACCAAAACACTGTAAACATGTCTCAAAATCAAATAATTCTTCCAAAGCACTAACACATGTTCTCTTCCAACAGGAACATTTAGTCAATCATAGCACAATGTAATAAAAACACTAACATCAGATGGAATTACAGAAACTGCATTATTTTATGAGTCAGGTCTGCCCTTACGTATATGATAGACAGTATATTGTATTGATCATAGATTGTGGTTTCACTGCAGTTTTTTGAGGCCTCTCTACATTTTTGTTTTGTTGGGTTTAGTAAATGCATCCATTTGGTTTCTTTTGCTACAGAAATTCAATACAAAAAAATGAATGACCATCTCAGAGTAGCTTTATAGAAGGTACAATTCATGAAAAAAATAAGACAGACAGAACTGCTGCAGTAAAGGTTTTATTTGCAACAGGACATTACTGCAAGATAACAAAAATATGCAATATAGGTGCCAAATTATTATGTGAAAATACAAAATATACAAAACAGAAAAAGCCACAGAAGAATTAAAATCTAATCTGCCCAGTCTTCGGCATTTGGCCACATGTTCTCATCCACATCACACCTGATATCTTCTCTGGCAAGGCATCTTGGGAAGAGTCATTTGGCATGCCTTATCCACCCCTGGCAGTGTTCAGCTGTGATGTCTTGGCATGCAGCATCCATTGCATCCAGGAGGGACATTCGGTCCTGTGGACAATGGTCAAAAACCTTCCATCTCCAGGCTGAGAAAAACTCCTCAATGGGTTTTAGGAAAGGGGAGTAAGGGGCAAGGAAAAGGGACATCATCCTCAGATGGGCGTCAAACCAGGCTGTGACTGCACAGGAATGGTGGAGTTCCACATTGTCCCATGTGATCCAATATATTCGCAAGTGGTCTCCCACCTGTCCCCTTTGTGCCTTTGTTGTCAGGCTCAGGACACGAAGGTTGAACCCAAAAGCACAACCAGAGAGGCAGTTAACAATCAGGCAGTTTATTGATCAAAATCAATGAATCCTGACAACAGCGTTCCAGAAAAAACAGCAAGCCCAAAGGAAACAGGCGAGGAATCCAATGGGGGAAAAACTGAGACGTCGTCAGGCGGGCAGGGTCGAAACACAGACAGGCAGAATCAGGCAATGGTACCGACAGGGAACAGGCAGATCTCAGGAAACGGGTAACAGAAACAATCGCTCTCAGAATGGCAGTCAGGAAAACGCTGGTAAGGAACTCACTGGGGAAGAAAACAAACTGGCAAAGTGCAAAGGGACACACAGGGCATAAATACTGTTGGGAATAACGAGACACAGGTGAAACACATTAGGGAGAAGGCAGGTAATCACACGGGAGGAAGTAAAGACACAAGAGGGAAACTACCAAAATAAAACAGGAAATGACAAGACAGACATAAAACACTAAGGCCTGGGGACCGTTGTGACATCTGGCACCAGTCTTTCGTGCAGGTCTTCTAAAAACAGGAGAAGGCGATCAGTGTTGTAGGGGCCAATCTCTTATTTATGCAGGAGTGCACCGTTGTTGGAGATTGTGGCACACATGGTGATGTTGGATCCTCTCTGGCCCAGCACAGTAACTGTGGCCCTTTTGCCAATTATGTTTCTTCCGCGCTGATGCCTTTTCGTCAAGTTGAAGCCAGCCTCGTCAACGTAGATCATTTCATGTGGGACTTGATTGGCCTCCAACTCCATGACTCTCTGAAAGTAATCAGACACAGTGTGTGTAAATGCTTTGCTGTATACCTACTGTATGTCCTACTGCACTTCAGGTTTATAGAGTAGTTTACTGCAAAACACACTATGTATAGTACAGTAATGACTGTATTGCATAACCTTACCTGGACGTACTGGCGATGGAGTTGTAGCGGACTTACCTGGCCTGGCATCAGTCACAAGCCATTAAAGAAGTTCATTATAAGGACATGCAGAGTTACGGACCCACAATTGACACTTTGTGTTTGACTCTTCCCACCATCAAACTATCACATTGATAGAAAATAGAAACAAAGGACCCTTATCTCACAAACAGACCATGCTTTTACCATGTCCAAACGACACAGAACCAGACCAAAGGTCAAAGGGTCAGCTCCAGAGGATCAACCAATGGACACCAGGCAACTGGAGAATATAGGCAAAATCTCCAGTTTGTAACAATAAGACTCTGTCTAATGATATTTGATTGTTTCTTGTATAGGACAAGTAACAACAAAAGGACTGATTAACACTAAGGTGTGAATCCTGGCCTGTCTGTGCCATGCATGAACACACACACACACACACACACACACACACACCAACCTCCCTTCCTCTGCCCCTCTCTAGATAAGAGTCATAAACTACAACCCACATTCCAATCCTGGGTAGTGATCAGCAGAACTCTCTTCACAGACACAGATCTGAGGAAGAATGTAAAATTAAATATCTAACTGTTCTGTAACTCATGATATTTTCCTATGCAATAGTTTAATCCCAAACTTCTATCCCATAGAATGTTTGAAATGTAGATTTTAAGACAATGTCCTTCATGTGACCATACTGTCAGCATCCTTCACACAAGGTATTAAGGTAAGTATTAATATTACAGTCAAAGAACTGCTGTGTAATCCACATTTATAGAATATTAGCTTTGGGAAATGTTTAATTCGAGGTTTGAAGGATGTAATATGAAATCAACACTCCTATTACTCCTCTCTGCCATTATTAGTGCAAGTAGTTTATATGTTATTTCATTTAATGTTTTATGGTCATGGTGGAAATCGACAGGCGGATTGGGGCGGCGTCAGCAGTGATGCGGACGCTGAATCGGCCCGTTGTGGGGAAGAGGGAGCTAAGCCGGAAGGCGAAGCTCTCAATTTTCCGGTCGATCTACGTTCCGATCCTCACCTATGGTCATGAGCTTTGGGTAATGACCGGAAGAACGAGATCGCGAGTACAAGCGGCCGAAATGAGTTTCCTCCGCAGGGTGGCCGGGCTCAGCCTTAGAGACAGGGTGAGGAGCTCGGTCATCCGGGAGGGACTCGGAGTAGAGCCGCTGCTCCTCCATGTCGAGAGGAGCCAGTTGAGGTGGTTCGGGCATCTGGTGAGGATGCCTCCTGGACGCCTCCCTGGGGAGGTGTTTCGGGCATGTCCCACCGGGAGGAAACCTCGAGGTCGACCAAGGACACGCTGGAGGGATTATATCTCTCGGCTGGCCTTGGAACGCCTCGGGATTCTCCCGGAGGAACTGGTGGAAGTGGCTGGGGAGAGGGCCGTCTGGACCTCTCTGTTGAGGCTGCTGCCCCCGCGACCCGGATCCGGATAAGCGGGAGACGACGAGGACGAGGCTGGTCATGGTGGAAGACGGATATGCGAGTTTAGTAAACTATAGAATTAAATTATTCCAAAGTTCAGTGGAAAATTATTCTCTTCTCCAAGTGGAAACACAGGAGAAGACAGGTGACACCCCTGAAACATGCGCCAGCCCCCAGGGGATAAAACAGTCGTGAACAATTCACACATAGTCAGAAATGTTAGAAACGCGAAAAAGTTAAAAACTCAGCGAGATGCTAAGAGGAAGAAGAAGGAAATGCGAGAAACGAAGCTAAAAGCTAGAGGCTGAAAAGCTGAAGCTAGAAAACGATGCAGAAACTAGAAGCTGAGAACTTTGCTCAAAGCTCAGAGTCCCGGCTCAAAGCCCGGCTCTGTAGCCATGGAAACTCTTCTAAGCTGCTCGCCACAAACTCATGACGCTTAGACACTTTTTGCGTTTTATTTTTCTTTGCCACAAGCTCCAAGTAACATAATTTTTGTCTACATGTGCGATCTTTTATTTTTATAACCCAAGTCAAGACCAATTGAACCAAAGCAACAGAAGTGCCTCAGAGTCATTTTGTAACTTTTAATCATCATCAAGTTTTCCTTTTTGAAGATTTTGACAACTTTAGAGTCATCTGGTCAACGCCAGTCTCCTCTAAAGTTATCCAACCAAAGTGAAGAGCATTAGAGTTTATTTCACATCAACCCGGAAGAGACGCCAGCAGATAACATCTGCACGACCTCCTGCAGAGAAGCCGAGCAGAAATCAAGAGTTCCCGAGACAGAAAGTCTCCTGGCAACACTCTGCTCATGACTGGGTTGATGTTGAAATATAGCAATATTTAATCATCAAACCTAATTGGTAGATGTAGCATCATTAGCTGTATAGCCATAGTGTATAGCCATAACATATTCTCTCCCACCATTGCCAACTCATCACACCGCTCATTCATTATTATTTTCATCTTCATGATTATTACACCTTGCATTTACTCTGTAGATAGTAGTTTAGTTAAATAAACTCCTTTATTTACACCCAGCTGTTGTCCTGTTGTATTCTTTTGACGTAGAGACTGGAGATCCATTGAATCAAGAACTCATGGCTTCCGATATGAGATTGATAAATTTGGCAATGAAGTAATTCATTGTTGTCCTCCCAGAGGACTGGTGCCTCATTTCAACGAGAGTAAATTCTAAAATATGGTGTTAACACTGCAGCATTCTTTGATGCGCTCACCATTCCTTTCAAAAGGAACTTTGTATAATTGTTTCATTCGGACTCTGTGTTTAGCTAGAGTTCGAGAAATGGATGTTATGCTGCTTGCTGCAATGTTCCCAAAGACAAGGTTGTCCTCTACAACTCTGGACTGAATGTCCTTCAGTTTTATTTCATTGTCAGCAATCACCATGTTGACAATAGCAAGTTCCTGTTGTTCATTTAGGAGCCTTCATCTGCCCCTGAAGGAGGTAGAAGTTGAATCCTTAGAGGGACAAAATACAGTTACATATTACAGACCGGAGGCATACAGTTACTGTAATACATGTGTCACAAGGTGACAGGGGAGGATTTACTGAGTGCACCAAGATGGCTGCCTCCAGCTGCAACCAATCAGCCACTTATTGACTTGCCCATCAAAGCAGATGTGCTGCAGGTGTGTTGAGGCAGAGAGTATGTGGTGATTGGGCCACAAGCTGTGTGGGTGTATATATAACTGCAGGTATCAGACCACAAGACGGACGGGGAGATTGCAGAAGGAGCAAGGAGACCGCTGAACAGAGGGGAAAAAGAGACGGCTGTGGAGGGATCCAGGCTGGCAGGAATCTGGAGGAAACCAAAGCTAAGTGACTCTCTCTCTCAGCCACATTTTTCTCTACTCGTTCAAGTAAACTGTTATGTTGACCAGCTAAACCGGCGGACCAGTGAAGTGCTGTGAGACTCAGCCCTGGCAAGCATGCTATATTAATATTTTTTTCTTTATCACTGTGTGGAGTGCGACCTATTTTTTCTTTTGTGTGCTGAGGACTCGACAGTCGGATAGGAGGGCCGGAGCCTAGAGCAGCCACTGAGAGCCAGTGGACTGGACTTGTATCGTAGAGAGAGAGAGAGAGAGAGAGAGAGAAAGAGAGAGAGAGAGAGAGAGAGAGAGAGAGAGAGAGAGAGAGAGAGAGAGAGAGAGAGAGAGAGAGAGAGAGAGAGAGAGAGAGATTTTTTTCAAACCACATTTATTTGCTCAATGACAAAATTTCAATATGAACTAAATTAAATTCATTTCAACATGTGACCAAAAACCAGCTCATCGTTCTCCACAGAACACAGCTCTTGTTTGAGGCTCCATGTCTTCTTGAACTCTTCTACATTATTTACTAACTTAAAGAAACTGAAATCAGTTTTCAGTCTCGCCTTTAACATCAACTTATAAATAACTGTTGCATCAACATCTGCTGAGTCTTCCAACTTATCTTTTCTGCTCAGGTAAATCGCCATTTTAGCCTGACCCAACAAAAAGTTCAACAATTTACATTTGATTTTTCCTTTCCTGTTGTACCTGAAGCCCAGGATGAACATCTGTTTTGAGAAAAACTCATCAAACAAACCAAACATCTGGACCAAAAACTGAAACAGAGACAAGAGTCGACCACACTCCAGAAAACAATGAAAAACAGTCTCTCTCTGTGCACAGAAGGGACAGGTGTCAGCAACATCTGGATTGATGACAGAAACAAAAGCATTGACAGCAACAGCACCGTGCAGAACCCTCCACTGTAAATCCCCCACCCTCTTTGTTAATGGTGGTTTGTACAAAGCGCTCCACTCAGGTTTCTGAGCCTCTGTCAAGGCCAGGTGAGTCCTCCAGGGAGTGTCAACTCGACCTTTCAATTTGTTCTGGTTTAAAACTTTTACAAGTAGATAGTACATTGTTTTACTTACCATGCTGCTCAGTTTGTAATCAGCAACATTCAGCTTCAACAACAAACCATCACAAGTAAAAATAGGAACAATGTTCACGTTTGACAGAGGATAAGTAACATCTGGCTGAATCAGTCCGTTACAATAAGCAGCTATCAGAAACAGTTCAGAGGGAGTCAGCTGCTGTTTCCAGCCTCTCAGGAGGAGACTGATCACCCTGACTGACCTGATCCCCAAACGTGAGGCCAGACCTGCGGCGTTGTCCAGGCGTGGGCCACACACCTCCACCACACGGCCCAGCGTGAGGATCTGGGCCTCACACAGTTTCTGATGCAGGGTCGGCCCAGCTTCACACCGGAGACGAGTCCCGTGAACCACTGGCTCTTTCAGAAGCCAGAACAAAGAGACACCGGCCTTTGGTCTCTCCTTACAGAACAACCCCCAGACTCTGAAAAGTCCTTTATAAAAACATGGCAGGTTGTCCAACTTACATCCATTAAGATCCATTTAAAAACAGCGACTCAGCCGGACCCAGCCCACCACACCGCTCCAGTATGGCTCCAGCTACAGGTCTCCAAAGCAGGTCAGCGGGTCCAGTCAGGAATCTTTGGATGAACTGGAGCCTGAAAGCAGCCCCCCTGCTCGCCAGGTGGACCAGACCGTGTCCCCCTTCCTCCTTGGGCAGAAAGAGGACACTCTGTGGGACCCAGTGCAGACGGTCCCAAAAGAAGTCCACCATGACTGCCTGCACTCTGGACAGCAGGTTCCCAGGAGGGTCCGTGAGCGCCAGCCGGTGCCACAACATAGAGGACACAAGGTTGTTGATGATCAGGATCCGACCTTTGAAAGACAATTTTGGTAAAATCCACTGCCATTTTTTAAGTCGACCTTCAACCCTTTCCAGAACATTTTCCAGTTTTTGGAAGAGAGGGCTTCATCTCCGAGGTAAACCCCGAGATATTTAAGTCCTCCTCTCTTCCACACGAGGCCTCCAGGTAAAATCAGCCTTTTAATCCGTCCCTCTCCGACTGCTAAGGCTTCACTTTTTCCCCAGTTCATCTTAGCAGAAGAGAGTCTATTAAAAACACTCACAGTGCCCTCCAGAATATTAATGTCACTTTGGTCTTTTATAAAAACAATAACATCATCGGCATATGCAGACAGTTTAAAACAATGTTCACACCCAGGAAAAGAAAAACCCGACACCCGTGACCTTAACTTGTGCAGAAATGGCTCTATGGCCAGTGCATATAGCATGCCTGACAAAGAGCAGCCCTGTCTGACTCCCCTCTGGACTCTGAAAGGAGCGCTCAAACCACCATTAATCTTAAGTACACTTTCAATGTCATTGTACAAGACCTGGATCTTGGCTATGAGACCAGAGCTGAACCCAAAAGCCTGCAATGTCCGCCACAAGTACTGGTGCTCAACTCAGTCAAAAGCCTTTTCTTGATCTAGAGAAATCAGACCAAGCTCACAGCCCAAAGAACCAGAGAGGTTCAAAATGTCCCGAATCAAAGTAATGTTATCAAATATCAACCTGCCGGGTACACAGTATGTCTGGTCTAAGTGAATGACATGCTCCATCACTTTCCTCAGTCGAACTGCCAATACTTTGGACAACAGTTTATAGTCCGTGCAAAGTAAAGACACCGGACGCCAGTTCTTAATGTCCCGCAGGTCTCCTTTCTTTGGGAGGACGGTGAGCACAGCTCTCCTGCAGCTCAGAGGCAACCTCCCTGTTTTCAGACTGTCCTGGAGAACCAACAACAGGTCCTCACCAATGACAGACCAGAAAGTCTTATAAAAGTCTGCAGGAAGACCGTCAATCCCGGGAGCCTTCCCGCTCTGCAGGCTCTGCAGGGCCTCCTGCAGCTCCTGAGCAGAGAGCTGCGCCTCCAGCTCTGCATTATCCCCCTCAGAGACCTTAGGAAGGCCCGCAAAGAAGGACAGCGCCACCTCTGGTTCTTCCTGGAACTCTGCCTTGTAAAGTTCCTGGTAAAAACCAACAGCATACTGACGGATCTGAGCCGACTCCTGCAGCAGCTGCCCAGTGTCAGAGCGCAGAGAGTGTATCAGCCTCCTCTGACCATTCTTACGCTCCAGACCGAAGAAAAAGTGAGAGGGAGCATCCATTTTGACCACATTGTGGAAACGAGAACGGACCAGAGCACCCTGTGCAGAAATACCCAGCAGGTCAGACAGAGCTGATCTTTTGCCTTTGAGAACTTGAATGTGTTCTCGTTCTCCTGTGGAGTCTGCTAAATCCTGCAGCTCCACCACTTCTCTCTCCAGAGCTCTCATAGATCTGGACATGTCCTTTGTGACATTGAAAGTGTACTGTAGGCAAAGCTGCTTGATTTGAACTTTTCCTACATCCCACCACTGCTGTAAGGAACTGTACTCAGCCTTTGTCTGTCTGTGATTGTCCCAGAAACACTTGAATACATTTTTAAATACATTGTCAGACAGCAGAGAGACATTAAAGTGCCAATACGCACTTTTACATTTCACATTTTTTATAAAAATGGAAAAATGTACAAGGGAATGATCAGATATACCAACCGGACTGATAGAACAACCTTTAAAAACATTAATGTGATGTTCATAACAATAAAGGCGATCAAGTCTGGCCAGAGATAAAAAATTATCTTTGGAGTGAGTCCAGGTGTATTGTCTCTGATTCTTATGAAAATGTCTCCAAACGTCACACAGTTCAAAAGTTTCCAGCAGCTTAATGAGCCGACTGTTAGAAGCAGCGTGTGGTTCCCGATGGTTCCTGTCCAGTGAAGGGTTTTCTGTGCAGTTAAAGTCACCAGCCAGAAACAGATGCTCTTCACTGCTACAGTCACTAACAACATCTTTTAAAGTGTCCAAAAACAACAGTCTTTCTGAACCCACCCATACACATTAATAAAAACCATCTTCACTTTCTCAAAGTCAGCACATACTTTGAGCAGCCGACCTGGAATGATTTCATCAACAGTGTAGGAACAAGGTAAGAAATCTCTAGAGAAGAGAATACCAACTCCCCCACTGTTACTGCTCTTATGACTGAGTACAGCCCCCCCACTCCATTCCCTCTTCCAGTCACATTCATTATCAGCAGTGCTGTGAGTTTCCTGCAGGAACATGACATTGATCTTCTTGATGTTAATCAGACTGAAGAGAGACTCTTTTAACATCTTCTCTAGCTCCATTAATATTTAAAGAGCCAAGTTTAAAGTCACACATGTTTAATATAAAGCAACATCGTGACAAAAACAAAAGAAGTAAATAAAAGAACAGAAACTTAAACTTATTCATTATTAGCCATTGTAGCTCGAACCTTCAGCAACAGTTTTTTCAGTCTAAAGATCTCTGGATCAGTGAAAGACGGCTGCCCGACTCTCCCTGCGTTCTTCAAGAACAACCTGACAGAGTCATGGAAGAGCTGCAGGTCAGGAAAATACTCCTCAACCTTCACCCTCATCCCCTTCGTTTCTTTGAGGAAGGTTCTGACTCTCACAAAGGAATAACCACTCTGCATTTCCACCTGCATGTTCTCCTCCTCACTGTCACTGTCCTGTGGGTTCTGTGAGTTCTGTGTGTCACTGTGTGGGTTCTGTGAGTCACTCTGTGAGTTCTGTGAGTTCTGTGTGTCACTCTGTGGGTTCTGTGAGTTCTGTGTGTCACTGTGTGGGTTCTGTGAGTTCTGTGTGTCACTCTGTGTGTTCTGTGAGTTCTGTGGGTTCTGTGCATCACTCTGTGGGTTCTGTGCGTCACTCTGTGGGTTCTGTGCGTCACTCTGTGGGTTCTGTGCGTCACTCTGTGGGTTCTGTGCATCACTCTGTGGGTTCTGTGGGTTCTGTGCGTCACTCTGTGGGTTCTGTGTGTGTCTCTGTGGGTTCTGTGCGTCACTCTGTGGGTTCTGTGTGTCACTCTGTGGGTTCTGTGGGTTCTCCTCTAGCTGAGAGGAGGAACACTGTAGATCTTTCTTTGCCAGCCTCTTAGCTTTTGCTGTGTTGGCTCTAGTCTCTGTGTTCTTCCTTTTGACAGACGACTGTAGAAACACGTCGTCGTCCATCACACAGTCGTCCTGGAGGACAGACTCAGCCACACTGGTTGCTGTGTGTCCTGTCTGCTCCTGTCCTTCAGCCTGAACACTGAGCTCCTCCTGATGCCTCTGGTCAGTGTTGGAGACACTGTGGTCAGTGTCTGCTGCTCCCTGAGTCTCTGTGAGGTTTGGACCTTCAGCTCCAACAGGAGTCTCTGCTGCAGACGCAGCAGCCTGACGGACACTCGCTCTTTCTGGACACGAGCGGATCAAATGTCCCTCCGCTCCACATCCAAAACATTTTAAAGTGTCAGAAGTCACGTGAACAGTATAATCAAAATCCTCAATGCGATATCTAAAAACTATATTCAGTTCCTCGTTATTGTTTTTTAAGATCATGAACACCTGTCTTCTGAAAGACATGACGTGCTTCAGGTGCGGAGACTTGCAGCCGAGAGGGATCAGTCTGATCGGCGACACTAACTGTCCGTGTCGGCTCAGCTCCTTCTCCAGCATCTCATTCCTCAGAAACGGAGGTACGTTAGAAATAATGATTTTTTTAGCGGGGCTGACCAGAGACAGCACCGGAGTCAGAGTTCCTTTAATCACAACTCCACTTTCCACCAGCCCGTTCACTTTATCAATACTGTCCAGAAAAATAACCACCGCACTGTTCATCCTGGAGGCAGATTTAACACTGCCGTACCCCACAACTGCCCCCACAGCCAGACTGCAGTCCTCCACCGACACACCGACAGCCGGAGAAAGCTTCACGGCGTGACGGCGAGTCAGCTTCTCCAACCCGGAGACGCCTCGCGCCGCCATGCTCGGCCGCTAGGCCGCGGCAGCAGCCGCCAAACAAAAACACAAATAGTCCCACAAATACACAACTCACACAACTTTGATGACAGACAAAACAAGCACAAACTCATCAACAGTCACACAGTGGAAGAAAAATCTGAAAAAGTTTGAAAAAAACTTTCACAAACGCTCTCTGCAACACACCGCTCCTCTCACACCGCCATTCACTCAGAGAGAGAGAGAGAGAGAGAGAGAGAGAGAGAGAGAGAGAGAGAGAGAGAGAGAGAGAGAGACAGAGAGACAGAGAGAGAGAGCCATCTGTGCTGGAGCCCTTCTAACCAACGATTTCCCCCTTCCTGCCTGGATAGTTGAACGCACCTGTGCCCATCTACCCCCCCTCTCCAAACTAGACTTTTTAAAACCCTCTTTTGATATAAATAAAAAGAGACTGTTTTAACCTTTTAATTCTTGTGTGTTGGCATATTTGGGTGGGTGTGGTTTACTCCTCTGAGTAGCGCTTGGGACAGAACCGACACAGGCAGTTTCCGCCTGTTACACATGGTAAAATTATTTACACTTTGCAGTAGGAGAAGCCCTTATACAATATCCTACCTCTTGGTTTCTCGAAAAATCCGGACAATGGATGCCACTGTGTCCTGGCTGAGATTTACTGTACTCGTTCACCAGCCTCTCTGTATGATAGCCTGTGGTTTTTTATGATAGTAGCTCTTATTTCATCAGTTACCTTAGCTCTGGCCCTTTGAGCACCACCATGAATTCTAGCTCCTCTCCCTCTACCTTGTCCTCGTCAAGCATTCCTCTCCCTTGCCCTTGTCCCACTCCTCTCCCTTGTCCTGGTACTTGTCTTCCTCTCCCTTGTCCTGGTACTCATCTTCCTCTCACTCGTGCAGGCATTTTTCTTACTTTCTTTGTGTTGCTCTATATTGTTCCTTTTCCACACAAGATCAGCCCAAAGAGATCCTCTTTTACAGTATACCATATGGTCATGCGATTGAAAGAACCTCAACACCTGAGTGTGTTTCCTAGATGGGAATCAGCTGTGACTGATCTATTTGCATAACTTCAATCAGCTGTTTCTCAGTAGCAATGTAAAAAAATACAGGAGATATATTTGTTTCAATCTACAATATGAACGGCTGTTCACTTTGACTTTAGCCTATAAGTAAGGTATAGAACATGATGTTATGACTGTATGACATACAGTGTGAAAGCACTTGTAAATTTGGCAGTGAAAATCCATTGTTTTGGTCTTGGTTGAGCTTGTGTGTAAAAGAAGTTCAAGCATTTTAAATTTGTGTTAACTGTATGCATTTTGTGTCAAAGCAACAAGAAATGTTTTAATTGTATAGCCTAGACAGATGGATGTTGTGCTAATTGTGTTAAGAGTTTAGGAAAATTGTTAGAAGTATTGAAAATGTCGTAGCAATCCTAAAAAACTGAAAGTTGAAATTTGCAAATTGTTCATTGGGTGCATCCTCTTGATACTGGCATACATTCAGATTTAAGCCAGTTTATTTTATAGCCTGATATTTTTGTAGAACGTTCAATAGTAGACAAAACATTAGGGACTGACAATACAGGGTCCTGAATTAGTAATAAGATGTCATCTGCGTAGAAAAACAATTTATGTTCCTCTTACCCTTGTGAAACCCCTTAACACTTTTGGCCCTAATTGCTGTAGCCAAAGGTTCCAGGAATAGTGTAAACAGTAAGGTACTAAGAGGATCCCCTTGTTTGGTCCACGTGATAAATTAAAGAAGGGTGATATCATTCAATTTGTTGTTACTGCTGCCCTCGGTTCGGAATAAATCACATTCAGCCATTCAAAAAAGCCTTCCTCACATCCAAATGTTCTCAGGGTATAACGCAAAAACCCTACTCCACCCTGCCAAATGCCTTTTGTGCGTCCAAACAGAAGGCAGCAATTGGGGTGTCTTTGTCTAGATTAAGACAAATAAGGTGTAATAAGCACCTGACATTGTCCATGGATGACCTACCCTACAAGAATCCTACTTGATCTTTATATACTGTGGTAATACCTTTTCCTGCCTCATAGTCAGGACCTTTGTTAACATTTTACAGTACACATTGATCCATCTAATAGGTCTAAAACTTCCTGGATCAGTGGGGTCTTTATCTTTTTTAATAATCAGGGAGATCAGGGCTTCATTAAATGTTCCTGGCATGTGTTTCTGAATCTTCATACACATTTGTCAAGATTGGGGCCAATTGTCTAGACCAGGCAATTTCCCAGCCTTCATTAATGAAATAGCCATCTTAACCTCCTCTACTGTTATAGGACTGTCCAGATAATCTTTCTGATCCATAGACAATTCTGGTAAATTCATTTTTGAAAAAAAAATTTCATAATCACATACCTCTGGATACCACATAGATGTGTCAGATGAAGGATTAAGTTAAAGATCCCCTGGAGAGGCTCAGCCAGCTGGGCTGCACAGTCCTTTAACAGCCTCAGACACACACCATCAGGCCTGTTGCCTTTCCAGGACGTAGCCTCTGGAGCTCCGCCCTCACCTCCTCGGCTGTAAAGGACAGGAGACTTGACCCCAGTGTGGAGGGAGTTGCAGATGGAGTGTCAAACCTGTTGTAGAACAGGTTGAACTCATTGGCCTTGTCCACATCATCTGATGTTGTCTGGCTGTTCTTCTCTTTATAGCCAGTGATGCTCCTCATCCCCTTCCACACCTCTCTGGTGTTGTTGTGCTGCAGCTTCCTCTCTACTTTCTTTTTGTAGTCCTCCTTCTCCTGCTTTAATCTCCTCTTCAGCTCATGTTGCACACACCTGAGCTCCTCCCTGTCTCCATCCCTGCAGGCCTCCTTTTTCTGCTTGAGGAGGGTCTTGATGTTACTGGTGATCCAGGGTTAGTTGTTTGGAAAGCAGTGTACAGGCCTTGCTGGTATTACAGTGTCCATACAAAAGTTAATGTAGTCTGTGGTACATTCAACCATTCTATCAAGGTCAGGGTCCGTGTTTTTATAATTTTACTGTGACTCCAACAGGACATTCCAATCTGTGCACTCAAAACAGTCTTTTAGAGACTCACTGGCCTCTGGGGTCCAGTTCCTGAATGAGCAGGTGGTTGCAGCCTGCCTCAGTACACAGGGCTTGTAGGAAGGCTGAAGAAGAACCAGATTATGATCTGATCTGTCAAGTGGTGGTAGAACTGAAGCAGTGTAGGCCTCCTTGACATTTGCATACAACAGATCCAGTGTCTTATTTTCCCCTGTGGGACAGTCAACACACTGAGTGAAGCCAGTCAGGTGAGAGGTGAGAGTGACATGGTTAAAATCCCAGATATTGCAATGAATGCATCAGGGTGCTAGGTCTGTACTCTCGCAACAGTCTCATGAATGATGTCACACACGTCTGCAGGCTCAGCTCGTGGTTGAATGTAAACGATGGTGATGATGTGTGAGAACTCCCTCGGTACATAGTACGGTCTAAGACCAACTGCCAACAGTTCAATATCCCGACAGCAGATCTTCTCCTGCACTGTGATGTGACCGGGGTTGCACCATCTATTGTTCACAAGCAGAACCAGTCCTCCACCTTTATTCTTTCCACTTGCTCTGGCATCTCTATCATCACATTTGTTAGGCAGGGAGTTGCCATTTCCCATGAGAATCAATTGTAGAAAAGGCTTGTATCTCCATCTCCTAGCCTTTAGCTTAGCCCCGGTTCTACATATGGCTTCTTCAGCTCTGCTGGTATGGGATGTTTAACTTCATATCTGGTACACTTTAAAGCCAGGAGTTCTTCCTTCATGTACATTATTTTCTCCATCATCAGACGAAACAACAACGTATAATAAAGATGTCAATCGACAAGAAATATGCAAACATACTGCAAAAAAACTACAACCGCTGAGGACTTGCTGCCACTTGCCAGCACATCATTTGAAAAAAACAAATTTATTAAATTATATATGTTATGCAATTTAATTACACACATGAGTGAAATGAGTGAAGTAAAGTGTAGTGATGCACGTTACACAAACCAAGTGTTCACAATAAATATAATATATAATAGAGAAGAATGTGTGTGTGTGTGTGTGTGTGTGTGTGTGTGTGTGTGTGTGTGTGTGTGTGTGTGTGTGTGTGTGATTGGATGATTGTT
Organism: Seriola aureovittata; assembly: GCF_021018895.1. Classification (NCBI taxonomy): domain Eukaryota; kingdom Metazoa; phylum Chordata; class Actinopteri; order Carangiformes; family Carangidae; genus Seriola; species Seriola aureovittata. Next base: position 30,401,845 of record NC_079367.1, on the reverse strand, counting down.
AGACTAAATGTAAAAGTTGGAGATGTTCTGATATCTGCTGCTGTCACACTAAATCATGTTAGTGCTGCTTCACACTGTCTGACAGGAAGTAAACACAAACAGCTGATAGACACTCAGACTTGACTTGAGCAGACTGATGATGATGATGATGATGATGATGATGATGATTAGTTACTGACTCAGCTCAGGATGAACACCTGAAAGAGTCGAAGTCTTCATACAACATGTTAAAGTTTCCATCAGTGACACACATGAGGAGAGATCAGGTGACACAAACACACATGTCACATAAGGTTTAAAATGTTCCAGATGTGGAGAGAAGTTTGTTGTACAGCTGATGTAACCGGTGCATTCATCCAGATGTTTTTTAACATCTGCACTTGGTCAGCACAGTCTGGCAACAAAAACACCTGAAATACTGAGGAAGTTGATTGATCACAAACTGATTTCAACATGAACCAGTTTAATATTAAAGGTGTGGAACTAGACTTTGATACAAGGTCTCTCTGTCAGACTGGGACTCTAGTCTGGATCAATTATTTTATTGATATTTGCCACATAGCAAACCTGTGGCCTTTAGGGTCCCTGAGGGTCTGGGACCACACACCAGAGAGGCTGGTACGACTGGTCACAGTCGTCTGTGCAGCAGGTTATTACGACCCATAGTTAATTTTTGTTGGTAGGCGAAATCTAGTGTTCATAGTAATGATGACAGGAGCAAAGGGAAAAGTGCAGTGACGTAGTATAAAGACGGACAATGTCTCGTCAGGAGGAGGTTGTGGTTGATGGATGAATATGACACAGGAGAGCGGTGTTCAACTCCCATGTGAAAGTAGCTGTTTAGCTGTGTCCCAGTTCAGGGGCCACATCCTTCAGAGGACACTGTTGATGAAGGTGTGGCCTTTCATAGCTGTCATAGACCATGAAAGGCAAACCAAAATGAAATGGTCTGATCTACGGAGGATTTATGTTTTGCATCACCAGCTGTGCCTACCCTTGCTTCTGTTGCCTAGCAACCTCGACAACTTGGTACTTTTTTTCAACAACTTGATATTTTAAGTCTCCAGGTTTTAACAGTTGTACCGTTAGCTGTTGGACTGAGCTGAAACCCAATAATTACAGTTGACAGTGTAATCCTCAGGCTCTCTGTCAGTGCTGTTTGCTGACATATTGTTTTCATTACCAATGAATCTTGGGATAGATTGGACCATGAAGGATCCACCTTTTGGAGCATTTGTTATCCAAGAAAAGAAAGACGCTTTTGAAGGAGCCTTTGAAATGAGATGCAGTTGGTCTTCAAATGCAGTCTCTGAGGGATGAGGACCCTGAATTGAGACACAGCTTTTATGTCCAACAAAGTTAACCACGTTGTAATTATTGTAACCATGACAACAAAGATCATCTAATGTGGAGGAAGTACTTATTCAAGTCCAAATCACCAACTGTTCCTAAACCTAACTGAAGCCATGCCGGTTGATATAGTAACCATAGTGATGAAGGTTGGTGAGTCACTCTGTTTATTATTGTAACCATGATAACCTTGGTCCGGTACGCCTCCCGTTGTAGGGGCATTATTTCAGGAGACACAAAAAATTAGCTGTGTGGTTTTTCAGGTTGGAGGAATTGTTGTTGTCTGATGAACCTTCAGAGTCCACATCAGAACCTGAACCTGTGGATCTGAAAACCTGCTCAGGACCTGGTTTTAGATATTTTCTGTGCTGGGTATGGGTCCTCTGAGCTTCTCTGGACGAGATGAATAGCTCAGTAAGTAAATCTAATTGATGACTGTCTCTGGGTCTGATGAGCTGTTTGATAATGAAAAGCTCTACGTGTGTTATTTGAGAGAATCTGCACAGTGGACTTATGATATAGACCAAATCATATTAACGTGATGCTAAGAATTATATTGCGTAAGATTCATGTGAAAGCAGAGATCTGAGACAGGATGACTGTCAGTCTGAGAGAACAAACACAGATAAGTTCAGTCCAAATGATAGGAGATGAGTTGTTAGTGAGAGAAAAGAGCTTGTAGATTCTGTGGCTGTGGATGTGGATGAAGGAGAGGAAACATTTTAATTACCCGGAGAAACCTGGGAGATGACACAGCTGTGGACCACGGTCAACTGTGGACATGAAGCAGGTCTCCTCAGTAAGATGTTGTTTTCCATGGAAACATGTTCTCTGAAGGAGGAAGTTTATAATGTTTCTGTGTGTTTCACAAGGTGTTTTGTGAAGTCCTGGTGTCTGATATGGAAGGGGCCACATGTTTGGCTTAAAACTAAACTTCATGCAGGTGAAACATAACAGTTAATGAACCTTCTTCCTCATCACTGTCAGCTGTTTTTCCACTCTGAACCAAGGTTTGGATCCTCCTCAGACCAGAACCTGAGGACATGTCGTTGTAGGAGCCAATCAGGAGCAGTGGTGGTCTGAAGATCACAGGATCAGTCTGCAGTGCTGCCCTTCCTGAACTCCCAGCTGCTCCAGTAGAGCCATGTTTCAATCATATTAAACATGTTTCAAAAATACTTCTTACTCCTACTTTTTCCTCTTACAGTGGATATGAAGATAGATAGATAGATAGATAGATAGATAGATAGATAGATAGATAGATAGATAGATAGATAATTTTGTTTGGTGACACCCTAGGGGGTCACATGTCACACTGGCTGGCCGGTGAGGTCCGTAGGGGGGGTCGGGGGGTTGTCCCCAGGTGTGAACAGTGGGCAACTGTGGGGTGTGAGTTCCTTTGTCCACTGGAGCAAAGAAACATCTGGTCTGTTGAATGATGAGTCCCAACAGACAGTACGGTCTAAAACCAACTGCCAACAGTTCAATATCCCGACAGCAGATCTTCTCCTTCACTGTGATGTGACCGGGGTTGCACCATCTATTGTTCACAAGCAGAACCAGTCCTCCACCTTTATTCTTCCCACTTGCTCTGGCGTCTCTGTCCACTCGTACTGCAGTGAATCCACACAGCAGTCGGGAGTGTTGTCGTTTAACCAGGTCTCCGTGAAACACATGAGACTACACTCACGATATGCTTGCTGGTTCTGCACAAGTGCCTCCAGTTCATCACACTTATTAGGCAGAGAGTTGACATTTCCCATGAGGATCGATGATAGAAAAGGCTTATATATCCATCTCCTAGCCTTTAGCTTAGCCCCGGTTCTACATACAGCTTCTTCAGCTCTGCCGGTATGAGATGTTCCATATCTGGTACACTTTAAAGCCAGGAGTTCTTCCTTCATGTACATTATTTTCTCCATCGTCAGATGAAACGACAACGTATAATAAAGATGTCAATCGCCAAGAAATCCATAAACATACTGCAAAAAAACTAGGAGCTATGAGGACTTGCTGCCACTTGTTGCCAGCGCATCATTTGATGAAGAACATGACACACTAACTTGATCTTCAATCTAATCCGCTAAACACATAAAAAGAAGTTCTGCTATATCTTTCATAGCAGTGGTGCCGCCAGACTGGAAATAGAGACTGGCTACAACACAGCAGCCAGAACACCTTGATAAACACCTGAACCTGACGCCTTTAACTCCAGAGCCAGAGGAGCTCACTGCAAAAAAATATCATATCCACCTAGAACCAATGTGAGGCACAGTAACTTACTTTTTAAACAATATCTTTGTGTTTTACCCCTCTGATACTAAACGTTTCTGCTGCTTTAAGGCAGCAGCTGTTTGATTCATGAAGCTTTATTGCGACACAAAGTCTATGAGCTCTTGCTGTGGTGTTGAGGTTATTAGTTGTATGCACTGAACTAATGGTTGGTTTTGGTGCTGTTCTCACCTGGAACAGTGTTTATGTATTGTGAAACAAAGCATATATGTCCGTTTATACACCCTGTTCTTTAAACTGTTTAATCATGTAATTATTATTTTACTTTTTACAACCTGCTTTAGAAATGCTTCACTGTCTTCACTGGAGCCAACCAACCCTGTTGTAACTGTTCAATTTTGGACACTTAAAGTATGTACGGCAACACCACTTGGACAAACCATATACAGTTGAGTTTGACTCTACCTAAGTACACTGTGCATGTTGAGAGTTATAAAAAAAGTCTGTTACAGCTGCTTGTACTACAGTATGTGGCCCTGTGAGTGGAGAAACAGCCGTTTGTGTAATAATCATCATACAGGAAAAACACTGAACTCAGATCAGAGTTATTTTCCCAAACTTTCAACTCCTTTATGGAAACTAACTGTCCAGAAATATGGACAGTGTAGATCTCCATCAAACAGATCCATGTTGTGTGTGGTGTTTTTTGTTTGTCTTTCTTTTGAGACACCAATCAGGCTGTGTGGTTTGACCCACTGGTGTTGCCATACGTAGCTGTCCACGATTGCAGACCCTGTGACACCTGCTCCATTGGCAATGATGTCACTCCAAAATGGCGTCTCACTGGCTGGATAGCTATGTAGAAAATACAAAAGTAAATCTGTGTTTTTAAGTTTTCACAAGGGAAAATGTTTTTTCGAATGTATTTGGACACCAACTGTTTCTAAACACATTTCATGTGTCCTTTAAAGACACAGAGACGATTTCACCTGTGTCTATTTCTTCAAACCTATTGTATTGTATACCACTGGAGCTGATTTGATCTTTTATTCTGCTGCCCTGTGTGAAGCCATTCATAACTCTATACATAATGTGTATAGTGAGAGGAGTGAGAGCTTGTTCTCGTCCTCAGATTTTCTGACACTGTGTTTGTTCTCGGTCATTCTATCCTCTCCTGGTCCACATCATTAACATGTAAATATGTATGAAACGCTCCTTTAATGGGTTCAAAGGTCAAGGCAGAGGGGGGTCATTGGGAGGCTCCGCATCACGCTGGCACCCCACTGAGGAGCCATCCAATAAAACGCCTTGCTGTGGGCTGACCAATCAAACGCACGGCTGGAGGTGAATGTGTCCGTCAGTCCGGACTAATCAATGAGCAGAGACTCAGCGGGCGCGTGTCCATCACACACACACACACACACACCACACACCAAACATCACACACAGTCTCACACTGATTCACCTCGTCCACATGATTAGCAGGTCAGCACACACCATGTGACCCCCTGCCACTGCCCAGCGGGATTCTGGGAGAGCTGTTTAGACAGACACAGAGAAAATGTTCTCCTGACAAGAAGTTAAAGACTCAGTCAGCAATCTGAGGAAGGAGACAAGGAGACAAGAGGAGAGTAGACAAGGCGGAGGGGACAAGGAGAGAAGGTAGACGAAGAAGAAAGGAGACAAGTAGACAAGAGGAGAAGAGACAAAAAGAGAGGAGACGAGGGCTATAAAGAGACGAGGGAGGAGAGGAGACAAGGACAGATTAAACAAGGACAGAGGAAAGGAGAGAAGGTAGAAAAATGAGGAAAGGAGACAAGGGGGAGAAAAGGAAACAAGGATAGAAGAGACAAGAAGGAAAGAGGAAACAAGGTGAGGAAACAAGGATAGAGAAGATTTAGCAAGGAAAGGAAAGGGGAGACAAGGATACAAGGGCTATAAAGAGACAAAAGGAGAGGAGAGGAGATGGTTTTGGTTTTCAAAGTCCCTTTATTAAACCACTTCAAGGAGAAAACCTACATTACTGTCCTATCAAAGCAGAAAAGACAGGAAAAACAAAAAAATAACAAAACAACAACTACATGAAACTTACCCCAGATCACAAATGAACAATTAGCTCCCTATCCCCTCCCACAGAACACAAAACCCCCGCTAGAGCCCACACATGGTTAAAATCGTCCATATTGTCCATTACTTTATAGAAGGCATATTCCACCCTCAGTCGAGCCTTCAATAGACCCTTCAGAACCAACACCGTGTCCACACTCCCAGAATCCTGGGCCCTGTTTCTGCACGTCAGCCACATAGCCAACTTGGCAGAGCCAGACAAAAAGTTCAGCGATGTCCAAACTGATTTTATTTTTGACGAATACTTTGGGCGAAAAATAAAGAGAAGAAATGAAAACGTCTCCCCAAGACCCTGAAACAACCTTTTCAGTAAAACAAACAAAGATGCCAACCTGTGACACTCAACATACAAATGTGTGAGGGTTTCAGTTTGAAAACAAAACAAACACTCATCCCTAACCCCAGGATCAGTGTGTGCTCTGTATCTGTTCGTAGCTATTGCGCCATGTACGATCCTCCACTGGAGGTCTGCTGTCCGCTTTTCAACAGGCAGCTTGTACAGGGACCGCCAGCTGCCTTTCGGGGAAGAGTCCGGGCCAAAGAACTCATTCCACCTTGACTCTCCAACCCCCAACAGTGACCGAAGATGAAGGACTTTGACACAGGTTTGATAGAGTTCCTTCTTACCTACATCCTGAAGCTTGCCCAGATGTGGTGTTGTAGGAGACAGCAGCTTACCTGCTCCTTCCTGCCACTCCCCCACAGCTGGGGAAACAGACAGAGATGGGAAGCTGTACTCGCTGCCCTCACTCCACTGTTCACACAGAGTTTGGTCCCTCGCAAATGCTCTCAGATGTTGTGGCAGAGCAGCGCAGACTTCCTTCACCAGCCTGTCAATCCGTCTGATGGAGGTGATTTTTCCTCTCCCCTTCAGGACGTCTTCGGATGAAGTGGTCAACGTCATTAGATGGCCCAGTTTGGTGCATCCTCCCTCTCTGAGTCTGACCCACAAGCTGGCAGACTGAAGGGTTAGAGCTTTTAAGAAGATGTTTGAAACCAAAGGCTCCTCAAATACCCACATACCTGGAGTCTCAATGGTTTCACGTTCAGTCTTTAAAATCTGCCAGGCCTGCAGTACAGAGCTGTAGAAGGAAGTTAGTCCTGTGTAGTCCGGATCCTCTGACTGCATCAAGAACAGTTGTTTTTCAAAGCCCAAGCAACCGGCTCTCCTCATGAGCAGTCAAGCCATTTCCAACCAGCTCGGACCATAGTTGTACAGAAGTCTTTGTGCTGTCTGCAGTCTGAAAGAGGCGATTTTAGACTGGATGTCTATAAGTCCCTGCCCCCCTTTAGCTACAGTTAGATAGAGGGTTGCTGTCTTGACCCAGTGTTTGCCAGACCAGAAAATCTCCAGGATGGCCCTCTGGATATCCTCTATCAAACCCCTCATTGGTGTCAAACCTATAAGTCTGTGCCAGAGAGTCGAGGCGGCCAAACTATTTGCAACCAAAACTTTCCCCCTATACACCAAATGGGGTAGCAACCATTTCCACTTAGACAACTGAGTGCACACTCTCCTTAACTCCCTCCCAGTTCTTTAATTTAAAACCCTCAGTTCCCAAAAAAACTCCCAACACCCTCAGCCCCTTCCTCCCCCACTCAAGTCCTTCAGGCAGACTGGGAATTGCCTGATCCCCCCATTGACCCAACAACAGGTCCTCACTCTTCTCCAAATTCACCCGTGCAGATGTTGCCTTCTCATACTGGGATAGGGTGTCCTGCAAACATTGAACATCCCCCGGACTGGACACAAAAACATTTACATCATCTGCATAAGCAGAAAGGGTTGGGGAACGCTCAAGGTCACAGGACACTGGCAAAGACAACCCGCTGAGTCGGTCCCTCAACC